>NW_010322357.1:23153-36558 GCF_000700745.2 Antrostomus carolinensis
ATTCCTACAAGTAGTCTGTTTTCAATGAAAAGTTGCATCATAGGAACTCGGATTAATACAAGAGAGTTGTGATTTGGCAAGATCAGAGCTGTATGGAAGTTAGGGGTGGAACTTGGTGTGGTGCTTTTGCAGACCACTGAAACTTGAATATCTCATGCCTTCTAAGCCTTCCCATCAGTATTATTTGCCATTCCCCTTCTAGATTTTATATTGTGTCCAGAAGGCCACATCTAATTTAAGAAACTCTTGCAAGACAGATGGAAAATCTTCTAGTGGAAGGTGTCCCTGCTTTTGGCAGGGGGGTTGGAACTGGATGATCTTTAATGTCCCTTCCAACCCAAGCCATTCTATGAAAAGTGAACGAGGAGTTGAGGAGTGGTCTCAAGTCCTCCCTGAGCGTGCCATGCAGTGGTGTCTAATGGCCACATGCCCTTTACCACCTTCTCCTGCCAACCTTAGGCAGAGCCTGGGGATGTTCAGGACCTCACAAGGGTCCCTAGTTGCTTCTCTTTAAGAGAAGAAGTCTTTAAGGGTTTCCTGGATCATGTTTTGAGCTTTGGAGATCTAAAACAATTTAACTGATAATTTACATGCAAATTACAGCTGTGATCATTAAGGATAAGCAATGGAAATTGGCTCGGTTATGCCTTTACTGATGGAAACAAAAGGCCATAGTCTTCAAAGGTTGTTGCTTTTTGATGAAACAATTCTGATAAAGTCCAGCTGTCCTGGCATGTTAATTATGATGTGATGAGGCAGGAAATGGCTGTAGTGCCTTCCACAGGAAACTGAACCTTGGCATTCTCATTCCTGCATATTTAAAACTAAAGCAAACCTTTTAGAGTTGTTTTATTTACGATGATAAGTATTGTTTTAAGCTTTTTTTAAAATTTTCTTTGCCTCTGTTACAAATATATTTTCAGAAGCCAAGGTTTTCAAATGCAGGCAGAGAGGCTGTTGAGGAAATCTAGCTGAATTTTCAAGGCTGACCAGAAAATACATCCGCTCTTGAAGTCAGCAGAGGCTGCGAGTGGGTCGATAGCTGTGAGGAGCAACTCGCTCTTGGGAGAGGAGGACACTCATCTGTGTTTGACCATTTGCCCTGTGTGTATTTTTAAGTAAAAGGCATGCATAGCAGATTTCACTCTGCGTTTGGTGTCCTTCTACTTGACAGATATTTTAACTGTCTGAAAAAACACTGGGGTAGATTTGTTCCAGACCGCATCCTGAATGGCTTTTTATTACTTCCAGCTTTTGTTGAAGGGATTAGTGGTTGTGGGGAAGGTGCAGGGTTGGTTCCACTGCAAAATAGTCCACACTCTCCACAAAATGGCTTTTTTGGCAACTCAGTTTTTCCTTTTGTAGCCCTGAGGAGGTGCCTCAGCTTGGTTCTGGAGGGCCACCTTCAAGGATGTTGATCTGGGACTTCTTTTTTACAAAGCTAAGGGCTGATCCTCTTCAGTTCCTACTAGCAGCAGTGGAAAATACATTGTTGGTACTTGTTGCCTTGTCTTCGTCATGATTTTGAGAGGTAGCCCTAATTTAAGGGATTTCTATAATCCTGGCTCAGTTCTGGCAAGGCTGTCATGATGGTCACACTGAGGTCCATCAACAATAATTTATTCTGGACACCCCTGGGTAGCTCTGAAGATGCTGCTATTCTGCCTTGAATTCTAAGTCAGGTGACTGGAATCTTTATGGCTTTTTTCCTTACCACCCTTTAAACAATTTCTTCTGGGCCAAGCCATGGTAAATTGGCACCAAGAACAAAAAGTATCTAAATGTAATCCACATGCTGTTCTTTTCATGCCTTGAAGAATTTCAGAAAGGATGAAACAAGGTTCAAATTCATCAAATCCTGTAGAGTGGAAACCCACTCAAGGGAGCAGCAAAAATTGGATGTTGCCTAGAAGTGTTTTTTAATTAAAGGTCAAATACAATAGTACTGAAAACCTTGGCGGGGTTTGATGCGGTCATTTCAGGCGTGCTATTGCCCACTCGAGGTGCTTGTCAGGCAGATTTGGGGTTGACTACTTTTGTATTTCTTTGTATTAGATAAGTCCAAATAAAAACCGAGGTGTCCTGAAGTGAAGTGGTCCCCTGGGCCGCCTAATTTCAATTTCACATGCAGGAGATTTGCCTGATTAGATATAATGTATTTGCAGTGGAGTGCAGTGTGGGTCAGCAGGATATTTTCTTCACTAATGAGAGCTCTAAAAGCAATCAGGAATTCCCACCCGTTCCCCTGCTGCTCTTACCGCTACAGGCTGGATTTTGCCTTGTTGTTACTGTGAATTTTTAACGGCAGCGCTACCTCCTTCCACCTGTCCTGTTAGCAAGGATGGGATGCGATGGACAGGGTCCGTAAGTATATATATACCACTTGATGGTATATACTCATTAACTACATTCATTCTTGCTTTTAGTGAGTCTGGATGTTTTTCCTCTCAAGACAAATAAAAGCAGTAAAAGGTGTTTTTATTAATGGATAAAGAGAAATGCTGTGCATTAATTGGATCAGTCGCTGTAAGGAAGCACAAATGAGTGCGAGCGTCACAGTTTGTGGATGTTGCTGCCTTTTTTCTCTTTTCCCTCAAACATACTGTGGAGCTGCCAATATATGTTGCTACTCCCTAGTGAAAAATCCTAGGATGCCTTGAAGTGTTTTCAAGTGGCATTTTCAACATGTGATGTCCGCATGTTTTTCTCTGGGTTTCCCTGTGATTCAGGAGCCTTGCAGGTTACTCTGATGTGAGGGTTGTGCGAGGGGAAGCTTTCCAAGCAGAGTCCTTTGACCCAGCCCAGGGAGTTTCCTTTCCCCCCTCTCCATGGCACAGAACTGAGCTGCTTCTCTTCATTCCTGTCTGCATCCTCCTGGCCCCCTCTCTGCTCTCACCTCTTCCATAGAGCAAAGTTTTTCCTCTCTGTGCATTTGTTGTATATGACACTTATTGTAGCACTTCTTTTCCAGAAGCAGGGGTGGTTTTTTTAAAGGGTGAGGGTTGATGGAAAGGGGGGTTATATGCAAGAAAACCAGAGGATGAGCTGCACTATAATGTAGGAGAAACCTGGCTGCGCAGAGCAGCCTTGCTTAGGGAACTGTTGGTGGCTGGATCCTGATCAACTCAGGTACCCTGGTCCTGGGCTTCACCTTGATGGGACCTTCTCTGGAGGTGGGTCCCTCCAGCTCATGGGCCACAGGGCCCCATCGCTGTGGGTGAGCTGTGGAGCTGTGGCTCAGAGGCTGTACTGACCAGCAGATACATCCAAACTTCCTGTGCTCTACAGGTGTAAGAAGGTGCATGTGGTGGACATGATGAAATGTGACCATGCTGGCTGCAAAGTTACTGGGTTGGTTGTTATTGCCTATTTGGGGTCAAATCTAGGCACTTTGATCCATTTGAAATACCTATAGAACTAATTTGGATGGTTGATTGGCTTTGACCTGCCACAGTTTACTTTGACTTTGTGGTTCTGTGTGTAGGGCCCAAGATTGGTCACCTTACATTGCTTTGTGGAAGATGCTTATCAATCCAGAGAAAATATCCTTTTAATATATCAATACCAACATGTAATTCCGCCTTTGCCTGGTGTCCTTGTAATGTAATTTGCTCTTTGTGTGTAGTAATTAATTCCTTTGGTTGGCTTTGTTTAAAGTCTTCTGTTGTTTTAATGTGATCCTCCAGCAAACAATGTTAACAGTGATTTTCCTTGCATCCCTAATTCACTTTAGTCCACGGAACAATTTCTTAGTGTTGCAGTTAAATTTTCAATAGTTACCTGATTTTCTATTTTGATTACACACACAAATTTGCTTTGCTTTTCTACTTCATTAATTTTAACAGTAACTGCCACTTTGGGGGCGGGAGGGGGGAATCACTTATCGTTCTTAGCATCATTATAAGACTTGCTTTTGGAATGTTTTCTTTATACTGAGGGAGACGTTGTTAAAGGATTTATTCCTGTATTTTCTATCCAGCTGTATTTTTATTTAGAGAGGGGGGTGGCAGGATTTCTGAGTTTGAACTGATTGTAAGAACTGCTATAAATATTTGAGGAACGGAAGAGTTTATTTATAGTGGAGTGTTAGGCTGCTAATGAAGGAAATGAAACAGGGCTGAGAGAAATAGAGTTATTTTTCTGGACCCCTCTAGTCCTAAAAATTCCACACTAATCTGATTTGCTTCAGGAAAACCTCATTGTAAAAGGAATTAATATTTCCTACTATTAAACAGATCTTAAATCTTTAACTTTTTAAAAACTGTTATGGTGAGACAACTGAAGTGATGCCATGAAGATGCTGTGCAATGTAGCCAAAATGTTGCATGGATCCAGAGCATGGGACAACCTTGTATATGGATCTGTCTTTCCAAATTTACTTCTTGAAGGGTAAAAACAGATGGGTTGCTGTATGCTTTGTTCTGCTGTGTTTGCTGTGCTGGTATGTGATGAATGATTGGGAACCTGGACAAGAGAAGGGGTTTCCATGTGCTTCTACTGCTCTTCTTGTAGGCACAGGCTGGGCCAGGGCATGGGAAGGAGCAAGTGAGAGCAGGAGCCTTGCCAGGAGCTGGTAAAAGTGACTGCTTCTGTAAATATGGGCTCAGAGAGACACTCTTGTTCTGGTGTTGGACATCAGTGAACATTTGGGCTTCGACAAGCTCGTGAGAATGGGAAATCCACACAAAATGATCAACGCTATTGCTCAGTTTTGATGGTCCTCCAATTGAAATGTATTTCAGTGGTTCCTATGAGCACAGCCATGGTACACTTTAAATTTTAGCACGCTGCCAGGCAGGTAGGTATGTTTATCCCCCTTCTAACATATGGGGAAAGGTTAAGGCTGAGGCTTCCAACATGTCTTCTGAATTGGTCTGTCTGGCTTCAGAGCTGGGATCCAAGAATTCAAAGTTTGTTGAGCACTTGCAATAACTCAACTTGAGGTTAAAGCATCTGATCATTTGAGTCTGCTGAAAATCGGTCCCTCTATCTTACTTGACATACACAAAACAAAGGGTATCTGTGGTCAGTTATTGGAATTTTATCATAAATTTATATAGTCAAGGCTGCAGACTGAGCTGTTTGCAAGACTCTGGTCAGCACTTGTGGCATATGATTTCCAGTTGTGTGCTCTTTCTAAACCACACTGTCTCTGCTAAAACAAATACCTGCAGCACTGTGTCTGTGGAAGGAGCTGGAAGGGGAGCTCGGTTTCCAAATACTCATATTTCTGGATGTCTCTCTTTGAAATAGGGGCACCATATTGGACACATACAGACAAAATGGAGAAAAGGCTACACGCGGTGCCAGCAGCCAACACCGTCAAGTTTCGTTGTCCGGCGATGGGAAACCCAACACCGACCATGCGATGGCTGAAAAATGGGAAAGAGTTTAAACAGGAGCATCGTATTGGTGGATATAAGGTACGTTCTCATGATGTAATTTGGGAATTTCTGTTCTTGACCAAAAAAAAAAAACCCAAACCCCAAATAAACAAACAAACAAAAAGCCCCAAACTTGCTGAAGTCAACAGAAAATCTTTTAATGACCTTGGATGAAATGTAGAAGAAAAAAAAAATAAAGTTGTTTTCTTCTGGGGAAGTATGGGTGGTTTCTTTGGTGGTTTCTGAGCACTAATTCTATTTTTTTCACTTCTCAAATTCAAGCTTGTAGCATAGCAGTGCAGCTAAGGATTATATATAGGGACTTATTTGAAAAACTAAAGTCTGAGTTTGCAAAGCAGATTAAGGCTATTTATTTTCCTGTTTATTTTCAGCTGCATTGTTAAAAACATGACCATCCCCTCTGGTGACTGTAGGCAGTTTAATAAAGGAAGGGTTGGAAGTCAAAAGTTACTATTTTCTATAGAGTTTATGGTCTGTGAAACTGAAATGGGAAGGAGAATTTGAGGGAAAGTAACAGCAATTACTTGCAAGGGTTTGTTTGAATTTTAAACGGCTTCAGATTAGATGCTTCATTCTAAATTGGTGGTTACTGATTAAGAGAGAGTTTTAGAGAGGCCAGCGAGCTCTGTGAGTTAGTGCACGGACCTTTAACCTCCCGGTATCTGCCTAGGTCAGGTCAGGAGTCAGGATTCGGTCATCTTATCCTGCTCCTCACAGGGAATGGTAGTGCATGACTTTGATGACAAGTTACTGTTCAAGCCCTACCCTTGCCATCCTACCCTGTGTTTCTGAGTTGCCGTCACCTCTTCTGTGGACCTTCTGTCCATTGTTTCCTCACATACCCAGCAACTTCTCTCCAAAGATGAGAAGTTTCCAAGTTAATTCACCTTGTGTCACTGTTGTAAGCCCCAGCCTAGAACTTCTGCTGAAGAGCTCGGAGTAAGTTGTGATGGTAATTAAGGCAGAAGTTGACTGACTTTGCCAGAGGACATAGTAAGCTCTGAGTTCTGTGGGCTGCCTCCCCACTGCCTTACCCCAGTGACTGCAGTGTTTTCAGAGTGCAGCGTTTTGCGATGCCCTGATGGTGCCAGGGTGTATTTGCTTCATGTTCTGTTGACTTGGATCCTGCTTGGGACAAAAAAATGTTTTCCAGTGCAGAGGAGGACAAGCTGTAGTCTCCTTTCCTCTCTTGCTAGATTTACTGTAGAAAGTGTCAATTTTTCCAACATTTGTGTTAGCAGAGAGCAAAGCCCAGAAAATCTCCCTGCATGAACACTAATTATCTAAGTAGACTTTTCCATCTATGTTTGCTTACACCATAAATTACTGTTGCTTATGAGTGTACACCTGGCAACACCTTCTGCCTTTCATAACGCTATGGAGTGTTAACGAATTGGCTACAATTCAGTAATTCAGTGATTTTCACCTTTCTCAGTGCTTTAAAAAAAACAAATAAAAGCCAATTAAAAAAAAAACCAAAACCAACCAACCAACAAACAAACCAAAAACTCTAAACTAATCCTGTCTTGGAAAATAATAGTCACTGTTTCGGTACTAACTGAGACATTAGTTGAACACTTTACATCTCATGAAGGGGAAATGCAGATATCACTCTTGAAAACCATGAAGGAAAAAGTGTGTCTTGCAAGGCAGGATGGAGATACCTGATCTCTGGTTTGGGAGGGTGATTTTTGGCGGGGTAAATCAGCCCACGTGGGACTCTGTGCTGTCACTGCTAGACTGTGTTAAGGATCTGCCTGAGCTCATTTAAACTTGTGCCCATTAAGTGGCACAAATTAAATTTTTGCTCATGTATATTAAACATATACAATTTCCTAGGTATGTATGTACTCTGGGAAGAAACCACAGATGCCTTTTCTAAAGCCAGCTGGAAGTGAAGTATATATCTATAATTCTAAATCATAACTTCTTACATCTCTTTAGTCTAGAGGGGGAAAAAAAAAAAAGGACACAGCTGTGGACTTAAATTTTAGACTTTCTTGTTGCTCAGAAATACATCAAATTTTAAATGATCTAGTAGCTTTTACTTATCATTGTCATTCTGCTTACCAAATCTATGTATATTCTACATTCTGTTGGTGTTTTGAATAACCATCTTTTTAAAATAGAATCAGTGAATGGATGTTAAAGAACGAGGCCTCCAGAGCTTCTGGAGGCTGTGTCATCTTGTTAGAGGGGCAGGATGAGGTCACTGTGGGCTTATTCAAAATTATTCTGGAATAAAGAGAGAATTGTATTTTCTTGACACCTCTATACCAACAAACTTGAAATCAAGGAATCCTCAGAAAGGACTGAGTCTTTCCATGTTCGTCTACATTCAGCCAGCTGTTACAGCAACTCATGATGATTCTTGTATGCTAGCTATATGTAAAGCATTTCTGCTGGAGATCTTCATAACATTTTGGGCAACTGGAATAACTGGAACCAAAATTGGCCGTATCTGCCATCACCAGTTGATGTGACACCATCCGTCCCTTTCAGAAGGGGCAATCATCCCTTGAAGACTTTAAGAACAAAGTAAAAAGAAGGAAAATGTGAAGCTTTTCACTAGTCCTCCAGCCACCTCTCTCCTGCTGCCTTGAGCTAAGAAATCTCTTCTTTGTGTTCTCTTTATCGCAATCAGATAGTGACCTGTAGCACATTGTCCCTCTGACTGGGGAATGTATGTCTTGAGTCAATTTGCACTCAGGCAGGCTAGCAGGAGGGTGTATGTGCTGGCCAAGATAGCTTCCAGAGTGAAATTCCTCCACCATGACTAATTCTGGGTGGTGAATTTCAAAATCAAACCTTCTATAATTTTTCAAGGTATGCACAGAGTTCCTACAGCAAGGAGAAAGGGATCAGTTATTGAATGTCTAAATCCTTTTTGATCTCTTTTTATCTGTCTCTCAAGTGATGATGGCTCTTGCTTGTGTGTTTAAAGACATTTTATAATTTCTTTGAGTGAATAATATAAATCCTTTGTGAGACACCACAGGGGCCTTTACTTTTCTGTACACCACCCAGAAAGCAAATGTATTTCTATCGGTTGTTACTGTTAAAGCATTAACAGGTGTGTGTTTTCACATATGCATTTTGATAAGCTTCATCACTGCAGTCATCTTATACACATTTAAATTCAGCCAGGTAAATACAGAGTAAAGAAAGAGTTCTGCCTCTACAGGAATTGTGAAAGCCTTTGGCTTTTGCATGGATGTTCTGCACGTGCTCTCTCTGCCTGATCAGTACCAGTATGTGTCTGAACTGTGCTGGTTTTGTGGAGAATCATATTTTGGTTTCTAATCTTTATTTCTTTTGATAGTCATTTAAAATTGACCCCTTTTTACTGTTTTTTTTTTTTTTGCTAAGTGACAACTTTTGATCATGTTTCCATTCTTATTTTAATATTAAACAGAACTGTCCCCAATTTTTATATGATACTCCAAAAGAAAAGTGTTTCTATGAAACACATTCCTTGCCCTTCTGTAGATTTCTGACCAATTTTTTTTGACATTTTGATTCCAGTTCAGGTTTCCCACCTCCAAGCTATATCTTAGGGCTACATCTACATGCATTTGATGTTGATAATATAGTTTAAAAATTTAATTGTTTGGAGAGACTGTTAAGAAGAACTGGTTAAAAATCTGATGGAGAATATGGCCAAGAAAACACCTCAGTAATTTGCTAGAAGTGTCTGTAACTAGTCAGGAAAAAACATGTTGAAATTATATTTATTATCTAAATAAAGTACCGTTTTTGGGTAAGAAGCACAGATAAAACATGAAAATAGATATTGCAAAGCAATTAAAAAAAAAAGAGGGGTAAAGCAGTTATTAAACCGTGTGAACAAAGTATCCGAAAGGCCAAGCTGTTATTTGGGATACTCGGAATGCTGTTGTTTCTTGAATTTCCCTATGTCAAGAAAAGGCAATGACAAATTGGAAGGGGTACCCTGAAGACCAAGTGATGGAGTGTGTGGGACTGTGTGGTTATTCTCCAGGAGTTTGGAAGAACTCAGTATGAAGTAGGGCTTCAGGGGAACAAGATAGTAGAAATAACAGGATAATAGCTGGCAAGGAGCTAGTCAGGTTGGAGAGCTGGAGGAGTTTCCTACAACTGATAAATCTCTGGCTGTGGACACTTGTCCTTTGCTGGACTCCATGTGCTTGGTGAGGATGCTCCTGCTTTCAGCAGCTTGTTGCTGCCCTTGTGTTTTTTTCTAGTGGATTAATTCACATGAGCTCCCTAATATGTTCTGTCTGCCAAGCGAACTTGAGTCGTCTATTTAAACACCCTGGTATTACCCAGGGAAACTTATTAGGGAATATTTGGAGAGCTGTAGCACTGGTGTCTTCAGTTAGAAGGGCCCAAGTGAACAACCAGGAGGGATCTAATGGCTTTAACCTGTGTTTGTGTTACCAAAGAGACCATCTATTTGCAAGTTTAGTCACAAGGGTTGGGTTTTGTTTGGTTTGGTTTGGTTGGGTTTTTTGACCAAAAATGAACATGATTGTTGTAGTTCATCTGTACACGGAAGGCTGGTGTAAGACCTGTATGCTGTGGAAGCTCTGCTTTGAACTTCTTGGGAAAGAAGGTTTTATATAAACTGGTGTGATGTTGGTACTGGTTGTTGGTAATGGCGCCAGTTTTGCCACTCAAAGACAGACTTTCTTGGGATGAGGGAGTGACAGCACATTATTTAAAAGGACCATGATAACAAAGCCTGTATGATGGTATTGCAAAATGCATGGATGTAGGGATGTGGCAGGACCATGTGGCTGAGAACAAAAAGTTCAATTTGGGAGTCTTCAGTGGGAGAAGATGCCGTCATCCCCAGCAAAGGGGAGTTTTTCTGGGCTTTGCAATGATGCACTTGTAACCAGAAAGCAATAAGCCAGCAAACTGAATTGAGTTGAATCCAGATTCATTACATAAATCCAGTTGTGTGACGATGTGTCATAAATGCTTTGGGCCTCTACAGCGGTTGTTTAGCTTAAACTGACGAGGCTTATGCTGTTTTTTTATTATAAAGATATTATCTCTTCTTGTTGGAGTTACAAGAAGGGAAATTACACAAATACTTTTTAATATTGCCATCCAGTATATCCACTTGTGGGTGTAAGTTAGTTATGTTTTCTTATTGAATACTAAACAATCTCTTGTGTTTTCCTATCAAATTAATTACTTGCAGCTTGTTACCAATTTTTATTTTGTTTTAACTTCTGCAGAACCATGATCTGTTCTTCCTGTTTTGCAGTCAAATAGGTTATAAACACTTACTCTGATTCTGAGAAGCGTGATGTAACTTGTAATGGCAAAAAGTTCAGGTCACTTTGACCATGCCTCCCCCAAAATAGCTCATTAAGGAGTAAAATATGCAAAATATGTAGCTGTTGTGTTTGTTATTTACCAGTGTTTTATGACGGTAATTCTTCCTGATCCAGACTTTGACGTTGCTTAGCAGAATAATAAGACAATACAATAACCCTGATAAACTCTTTCTAGCTTTATAAACATATATCTTAGCTCTTCATAGTATGAAAAAAGAAATAAAAATCAATGTATAGTTTTGATGTGTACCATGAAGATGAGGGGCTGGAGAGAGGACCTGTAAGGTTGGACTGGAGATTTTGGGGTCATGTTGTTACACATTTCACAGAATCACAGAATGTTGGGGATTGGAAGGGACCTCAAGAGATCATCTACTCCAATCCCCCTGCCGGAGCAGGAACCTAAACGAAATTACACAGGAAGGCGTCCAGGCGGGTCTTGAGTGTCTCCAGAGAAGGAGACTCCACAACCTCCCTGGGCAGCACTGGATTTGGTTAGCATCCATGCCCTTCACCTGCTGCTGGAGTCTCATCTGCATTTTCTTTGTTTTTCAAAGCCCATGTGGCCAGTCGTTAGCTAATATTATTAGCCTGTAACTGGACAGTAATAGTAATAACTAGCTAATGAGCTAATTACTAGCTGGGGGGACTAGGAAAGCCAAGAACCCCTTACAGAGAGGACTCTTTTCTTCCAAGCTTTGAAATGAAGGCGTTTTTGCCTCCAGCAAGCGTGGGAGCTAAGCTCTTGGCACCGGGACACAGCCCTGTGTCACCTTCTCCTGCTGGATAAGCACCTACACAATAGTCAGGCATGAAGCAGGATTTCAGACCTATAGTTGTAATGGTCTTTTAAGAATGGATGGTTACTGGAAGTGTCACTGAATGATCCATAAATTTTTCTGGTTTACTGCACTGAATTACTACTTTCCATTTGGCTGATTAAAATGACTGTACCAGGTTGGGTTTTTATTCCATTTGCTAAAATATGTACTTCACAGTTGAAAAGTTGTACATTACAACTACATAATGTTAAGATCTTTGAGTGCTTTGTCATAAATGTAATGCTAAAACAAGGGATTAGTGAATAGCCAGCAAAAGGTCATTTTGGGAGCCAATTTATGATGCAGGAAATATATATGTGTACTGGATGACTCTATATCCTTCCAGTATTGGGCTGGATCTTATTTTCTTCAAGACCAATGCCAGCACTCAACTTTTGAGTTCAAATGGGAACAGAATCAGCACCTTTAATACCTCCTGTCCGAGAAGGATTATATGAAATAAATGTATATCCTTATGTTCTGTTTCCATGAGGGTTTCTTCAAGTATTTTTCATGAGGCAACATCTTCCTTTCTGTCTTGTGGTACCCCAGAGGCACAAGAGATGTGGCTGCTCTGTTTCGGTGGGAGGAATCCCAAACATTGCCCTTTTGTACTTTGTTTCTCTAAAATGCGGGCTCTATAGGTGAGCTATTAGAGAAAGTTGGAGACTTAGATGTTAGGGGATCATATCCATCCCATATTGCTGGTGGGTAGTTAATATTATCGGATGATTATTTAGAGACAGATGGGAAATATCCTAAGGGCATGAATTTGCTTTGGAGTGGATTGAAAGGTAAGACAACTGCTGCTAATTGGTGCCCTCCTCGTAAGCCTGGTAGGACTGAGTGTGCATTGATGTCTGCAGTGCTCAGATCAGGGACAAGGTGAATTTATAGCAGAATGTACGAAAGCTTTCACTGATCAGGAATAAATAAAATATTTCAGTGTCCAGAACTGTCAAATGAGCACAGCAGAGGCTTTTAAACATGGATTACAAAAGGTTAACTACTCAGAAAAGAGTTCTTTTAGAGGAGCAGAAGGTGAAACGATGCTAATGAAGTTCCCAACCTTTCTGGTTACCACCCACCAGGTCCGCAACCAGCACTGGAGTCTCATCATGGAGAGCGTGGTCCCGTCTGACAAAGGAAATTATACGTGCATAGTGGAAAACCAGTATGGATCCATCAATCACACATACCATCTTGATGTTGTCGGTAAGTAAAGCTCTGTCCCATGTAAGACAATGTTTTTAATTAGTGAGTTTCTCTGTTAAAACGTTTAGAACGAAGCTGATACATTTGCATTAATTTTGAGGGTGATTTCACAGTAGTCTAAAGAGAAGATTTCACTGCATAACTTTATATATTCAGCTGCCTCACTCGTGTCTGTAGGACTAATCTACCCATGTTTTGGTAAAGGTGTACTAGCCATGAGTGCAAATGAGATCTTCTTGTGATCCACCTACAAGCTTACTGTGATGAACAAAGAATAAATACTGATGCCATTTTAACCAGTAGTGTTACAATTTAATCATTACTTGTACAGTTGTACTAACACAAATTTTAATAACTGCAGTTATGAAAACTGTCAAGGGATCCTTCAGATTGCTGTTATTATAGCAGAAATGATTTTTTTTTAATGAAAAGCTAGTGAAGCTAGTGCAGATGTGGAGCTTCAGGAAAGGTACTTTGCATTCACAGCAGTGTGACAGAGATCCAATCGTGGCCCATTGTGTGGGCTATGAGGAGTCTCTAAAACATAGGTGACAAAAACTGTGAAGAAATGGTTTTACTTGAGGATAAACTCTAAAAAGCTATCTGAATTCTTAGTAGTAGCAAAGCTGTGATT
>NW_010322357.1:36573-114630 GCF_000700745.2 Antrostomus carolinensis
AGGACTATTAAGCACATGCTTAGTAATATTAACTTAATAATACAAAAATCTTGTTGACTTTAATAATGCTTACACATATTTATTTAAGTGCTTAGCTAAATTAAAGCTTGAAAGCTCAGAAACCAATTCCATTCAGTCGTACTCTTGCTGATCAGCCTGGATGGGTGTGAGCAGTTTTAGTGACTCTGAAGGCATTGCTGTCCAAAAGTAATCAGTTTGACTGTTGTAACAGGAGCTGCTGGTAGCACCTTTGGGGATCTGAGCTGCAGTTTCTGCCATATGTCTTGTATGGGCTTTGCTCTCTCCAGGCTTGTGGGATGATCTGAGCGTCATAAGCTCTGTGAATAAAACTTTTGATCAATCAGTATTGAAATAAAAAAATGAGTTTGATTATTGTAAGCTATTTTTGGCTGGTGACTGACAGCCCAACTTATCTTCTGTGGAGAATCTTACTGTAAGTTTGGGTTTTATCACCAAAAAAGTGACAAAATTTTCATTTCCCTATTTCTTGATTGGCTTTTACATGGGGGTTGGAACTAGATGATCTTTAAGGTCCATTCCAACCCTAACCATTCTATGATTCTATGAATAAAAATACATCCTTC
Organism: Antrostomus carolinensis; assembly: GCF_000700745.2. Lineage (NCBI taxonomy): Eukaryota > Metazoa > Chordata > Aves > Caprimulgiformes > Caprimulgidae > Antrostomus > Antrostomus carolinensis. The sequence continues at coordinate 37,179 of NW_010322357.1, forward strand.
ACATTGTTTTGGACAGTCTTTAGAAGTAGTGTCTTATTTTGTCTGAGACCACTTAAATCTGTGGAACCCCTCAAATCCAAAAGAAAACAAGTGCCAGCTTCTCAGGTAGCAAGAAATTAAAACATTCCCCACAAAGATGCAACTGAGTGTTAGCCTTCGTGGAGCAGAGGAGGCAAAAGATGATGCTGTGATGGGGATGTTGTCACACTGAAGCTCTACCACCAACCCCTATAAGTTTAAGTCTTCAAAGCCAGTCTGTGAACCACCCAACTCGTCTGTACTTGGTTTTAGGTAGTCGACCCTGAAACCAGTGAGGATTTTTATAGCCTTGGCAATATATTTTGTGATCCTTGGTAGAGTGAGCTATGGGTATTGTTGAGGTGAACCGAGTGACTGTCAAAGCCATTTTCATTTGAAAACTTGTTTAACCAAAGTTTATGGAGGGTGCAGAGGCAACGGCTGCCAGAGATGGTGGTGAATTTTGTTCTGCGTTCCTCAGTCCTCGGCTGACCACTGTGCTGGAGGGCATGGGCTGCTTGCATGGGCTTGCCAGGGATGAGGCTTGATTTACAGAGCCCAGCCAAGAAAGAATGTAAGGAGATGATGAGTTGTGGGATTTCTGGAGGTTTTTTGGGTTTGTTTGGGTTTTTTTTCCTTAATCCTTTAGGGAACCCATATTGACTCAACTTTGGTTTTGCTTAGAACTGTGTTTTTAGTAGGCTACGTGGGAGGAAAAAGCCAGTTTTGCAATATTGGAAATTTTCCTTGCTGAAACAAAACTGGTTAAAAATTCCCCTTCCCTTCTCTGTCCCCTGCTCCTTTTCCTTGTTACCACTCTGGTCCCAGTCTGGCATGTTTCATCTTGACTGTAAATTTCTTCACCTGTTTTTTCTAGCAAATATGTTCATGGAGGATGCAGTCACTTGGGCAAATATTTGTCAGAAGCCCTCTCACCTCCTCTCCTCCTTTGAGCCTTTTGAATGTCTTGCATTGAGGAATATTATGCAGAAGTTTATTTTTCCTGGCAGTAAATTGAAGTGACCTGCATGAATGAATGGAATGGTAATAAGGATTATGTCATTTATTTAAATATCTATTCCTTTCCTATAGAGAGGCAGAAAAGTAAATAATGAGGTTTTTCAATAGTGACTAGTGATTTCGGGTGCCGGGTACCCAGCTGGTGGCACCCAAAGGAGCCCTGATTTTCCCTGGGTGAATATTCAGTGTTTTCTGATGCTCAGACCCTTTGAGATAGGAAACCAGAAGTCCAAAACTGACTTGTGCAAATCCCAGTCTGCATCTTGGAGTTCTGCGTACTTAATTGTTTTACTTCCTTTAATTTGATGAATAAAGGGTGTAATTGTTAGTTTACTTTGAAAACATATGTAGGGGAATGCACACCCTAAGATACCTGTGTTGAATTTACTGTGAATCTTTCAAGGGATACTGGGACTTTAACCTACAAGGAGGATTGATGTTAGAGAGCTCAGCTGTTTCTGTGTTGCTGAAAGCTTGTAATAATCATGGAGGTTGGGCATAAAATTGCTGAAGCAGTAAATTAAGGCTGGCCAGGAGGGGAAACTCTGACAGTTTTTCTAGTTAAGACAGTTCTACAGAAGTTAATTTTGTGCTTTCCCCCCCCTTCTGTTTTCATATGATTTTTCAGTTCCCACAGGGTTGTGGAGAGTTATGGATGTTTGTTTAGAAGCAATTGCGTATGTAGACCGCATCTTAGAAACTTCAAGTCGTAATTTTAGGTCAAGTTGTGTGTGGAAAACTGTCAGTTGAAAGCCTCTGAAATTGCTTTTCCTTTATGGTTTAACTGGTTCCAGAGCTGATTAAGTGTAAGTAATAGAAAATGGTATTAAACATGGTAACATATTACACTAACATGAGCATCTGACTATATGGTGTAATGTAGAGAAACCTCTGATTATGTCACAGATTTGGGAGGTATCCCAGCAAAAATTGTGCCAAATAATGACACAATGCTAGCTAGGAATATCCAGTATTACTTGATGCCAATAACTTTCCAAACCTTGAACTCTTTTGACAATTAAAAGCCTGGAGCCAGCAGGGCTGAGTAGTTTTCAGTCAGAAGGTAGGTGTGAAGTATTCTCGTTTTTACCTTGTAATTACTTGCAAGAAGACTCTTAAAATAGTCAACTCAACTCAGATGGTCTCATTCAAATTTACAAACCTGGCAAAACCATTGCACTGATTTTTTTACAATGGGAGTAGAAAATACTGAAGAAAAAAAGCAGCGAGTCGTTGGCAGCCTCTCTGTATTGCACAGGATACTTGTGCATGTTGACGATGTTAGCGGGGAATTGTCCAGTCCAGTTGGCCAGGATGTTCTATGTTGGAAAAAATTATCCTGTAAATGTTTGGGATACCCCAATCGGCTGCCTTTTCCTCTCTCCTCCTCCTCCATTTCAAAACAAGGACTTAAGCAGGCTGTATGCAGGGATACAAACGTGTTAGATGGCAGTAGCGGCCAATGACGGCGGTGCAAAACTCCGTTAGGATCCTTTGAAAGGGAGAAGAGTCAATTTTAGCTTTTTATTGGAGTACTACCCAGAGGCTTCAATTAATATCAGATACTTATTGTCTAAGGCAATGTGCTAGTGCGCAGTAATTGCTTACAATTGAAATGCAGAGACATTGGGAGAAGGAAATGTCACTGTCCATTTTATAGATGAAAAACTGAGCTGTGGAGAGATGAAATTTCTTGCCCTGGGTCACACAGGAAGCTGGTGGCAGAGCCAAAAAGTAAAGCTGGTACTTGAATCCTAATCCAGTACCTTAATTAAAAGAATGTTCCTTCCTTTGTACAGTTTAGCCCATCAGCTGTTTTTTTACATGCAGCTGAAGTGCCTTCCATTCTTTTGTATTTAATGGTAGGTAGAAACTCACATTTTTATAGTAAGCATACTAATAGACTAACTCTGTTCTCATTAAACATACATAAAGCCATACAGTCTTAAGGGAGGACGATTGCAAACGATGTGGTTTTCACTTATGAGTTGTATCATAGTGAATCCAGGTTGTAGGAAGCAATGTGGGAATGCAGCCACTGAGACTTGTATATAATTAGATCACTCTTGGATTGCAATTATCGCTCGAGTACAATTTCAGCAGCAGCAGTTCTGTTTAAGCATGAAAGTAACTAATTGAATTTATATTTTAATGGCAAAAAAAAAAAAAAAAAAAAAGGTTAGTCTTTGAACACTCCTAGTGCAGGTGGCCATTTCTGTCCTATTTAATGTTATCATCCAGGGAAACAAAAAATGGTTTGATTTCAGATTAAGTTTGTCACATTGCCGGGTTTTATACGCAGCTGCCATAACACCACGAGTTTGTAAGAAGAACCTGCTGTTTACTATAAAAATGAACATAATTTGTCACAATTTTTTTTTTTTTTAAGTCTTTTTGCAACCAGTTTAGCTGTACTTTGACCAGTTTCTAGTTTACCTAGTAGCCATGGCTTTGGTTGTCATTACTGGGGAGTAAACTCCAGAGGTGGCAGAGTACCGCACAGTTGTCCTTTAACAGTAATTCCTATTTTCCTATGAAAACAGTGTGAGAATAACTTCTCATCCGGGAAGCATTTTAAATGACTCTCAGCTTAAAGCTCGTGCCCCAGAAATCTCATGTATGAGTGGTTTTATTGATGGATGTGCAGAAAAATGCTTTTATTCTGAACTCTTGGAGGTTTTAGAGGGCTTTAGGATGAATTTTACTCTTGCTTTTTACGGCAGGTTATTGGTACTTCAGTGCTTAAATTTCCCTTAGTTTAGGTAGAAGAAAAAACTTTGCTTCTGTTTCTAGGCAGTTTTATTTTTGAATTTTCATGTTGCTGTCAGAGTCTGTAGCTGCAAACATGGCACAGACATATATTAAAGATATGTTTCCATTTTATCATTCCTGAATTCATAAAAACATATACATTGTTATTTGCTTTTTGCCAAGCTTTGTTTTGTCGAAATAAAGTTCAGAATTAGTTTGACTTAACTATAGTACGTTCCTTAATTTCCAAAGAATTATTTTTAGGATTTGTGTTACATACGACAAAGGAACTGACACCAACTAAATACATGCCTGGGACGTTGCATCACTAATGTCTGGCAGGAGTTAAATGTCAGTATTACAGCCAAGCCTAAACTTGCATTGCTGGCAGATGTGCTTGTAGATGTTGACTGGCTCTTTACCTGGACAAGCTTTGGCTTGATGTCTTCGCCCAAGTGCTTGCGGCATGGGACATGATGAGACAGGGACTGGAAGCATGAAGGAATCCACACTGCTGCTTGCCCTCGGGTATTTGGTTAGGTCGAGAGAGAAGAAAATTTTTATTTAATGTACTGATAAGCTTGAGTATGGACTTTACACCTGGCATTAGGCTTTTGGCAAGGTGTGTGTATCTGAGAAGAAATTACGCGAATTGTTTAGTGCTGGAGGCTGTGCAGTTCTTGAAAACAAAGACTGCAGTGTGATGATTCAGCTAAAGGAAAATGAAAGCTTACGGGTTTTTTTTTCCCCCTCCCCTTTCTTAATATGGTAAAAATATTCCAACCCCCTAGTTTTATAGTGTTAAAGCTTCTGATTTCATTGGAGTAGTCTGGCTAAATTACATTTTATGGACAAATACTAGTGTCATTACTTCATCTACTGGGTGAACAGTGAATTTGTCATGTTTGGAATGTTTCCTGCAGAGTCTGCTGAGGGAGGATTGGTCTCCCTGTCCCACTTTCTATCTTATTACAGCCCCAAGGCAGGTATTTCTCTTTCTTTTGATGAATGATGAACAGGATATTGTTTCAGCTCTGTTATTATCATTTTTAATCACGCCTTTTAATTCTTGCAGTATCCTCCTCGTGGAAATGCAAGTAGGAATTTGCAGGAGTTGTCTGAAGATGCTAACGAGACTGTTGCCTTGTTGAATGTGCAATTGGCACGTGTCGAAAGCCATGTCTGTGCCTAATCGGAGGAGCTTTTTGACCTGGGCCAGTCTTTTCTCAACAATGTTGTTACTGAAAAAATTGCCATTGTATTTGGTAGTAAATTGGTAAAGTTACATCCTCTTAAAAACAACAAAAAAAAAGGGGGGTGGGAAAAAAGTTTGAATTATCACAAATATAGAAAAATCATAAGTGAACTTGTGATACAGATTGGATGAACCGGCCATATTAAAGGCAAATACAAGGTTATTAGTCATGACTGCTGTATTAATGAATATCTTGCACCTGCATTTCTTCACCTTGTCCCCGAGCGTTGGAGGAAATGCAGAGGTGGGATGGTTCTGTGGCTGCAATGGGATAGCTGCCTGTGGTGGGCGAGATGAATCTGAACTGAGACCGTCACACTAGTGTGTTTTGGGATTAAACTGGGATTAAAAGAGATGTAGCAGAGGTGGAAGTGGATGAAGATGGTACTCAGCAGTGGGCATTGGAGTTGTGTGTGACTGTAATGAGCCAAGGCTGGAGTTGATGGCACTAGGAAGATAAGAGAATGAAAGGGTGTGGGGGGTCTTCCTAGAGATTTGAAGTGCAGGAGAAAAAAAAACCTTGAGGGATGGTTACCAGAGTGAGGTTGTTACAGAGGTGAGAGGTCTGGCAGTACCAAACTGAGGACAAATCAGTAAAATGTGAAATTCTGTGGCTACTGGAGAAAAGGTTGTGCTTAGAACCTTCATGTTGGCATCCTCTCCTCTCACTGCTCTGCAAAGCACTGTGCAGCTGGAAATCCAGAGGTGACTGTATTTTACAGTTTTTCAGGGTCTTCAGTCATTAAGTCATCTTTGGATTACTACTGTTCCTGTGGTGCAGCTTCAGCAGCAGTTGCTTTATTTAAACATAAAAATAAAGTGAAAACTAATTTAATTACAATTTAAAAACCACATTAAAAAAATCATAGTTTTTTAAGCACTTTTGTATTTGCAGAGCAGTTCAATACTAAAAATATTTTTTCAGGTTGTTCTTTAAAAGATTGCATGAATATGTTGAAATTTTTGACTGTTCATGAAAGAAAAACACTGATACTGTCGGAACTTGACTGGAGTGACTCAACGTGACAGTGTATTAGTTGGAATAAAATTAGTTTTTACCATTTTAACAAGATGCTTGTGAAAGTCTAAAATATATATATTTTTAGGGAATTTTAATCCCTGAGCAACATAATTTCATTTCAGCAGGTGGTTTCAAATGTGCGTTTCCTTCGATATCTGCGCTAGTGCAGTATGTAGAGTGTTTGTGAAACCCACCTATGTCTATATTTGAATGAATATTCCAACAAATGACTTTTTCCCCCACACACTCTTTAGTGACATGTTCTCAGAAAGCAGTTCTGTCACCTGCTGCTCAGCCAGAGGCTAGGGATGGTGTTCCTGGGTCTTGGCTTTGCGGAAAGGTGGCCATTTGGATGTGTATGCTGAAAGGCAAGAAAATGTGGGAGCAGAAGAGAGGTCAAGAACTGTAGAATATAACAGAGAAAAACTTTCTCGTTTTGGAGCATAAAGTTTGTGTCCAAGCATGGTCAGCCTAAGTGCTTGCTATGAAAGCTATTGCATCTTGCAAACTTTACCTGGATTTACCTGAATTACTTGAAATAATAATGAAAAATGTGTGTAGTCGGGGTCTTCCCAAAAGCATTGTCTTCAGCATTTGGTCCAACGTTTAGAACAGGTTATGGGTTCTGTGTTGCAGAAATGAGTGTGATCCTGATGGAGGGACATCTCCCCTCCTGACATGGGATCACATGATGGCAAAACTTCAGCAGCAGGAGAGACAAGCCTGAAGGTTGAGTGAGGTCCAACATAGACTTAAGGCTGAGTCAGGATGGTCCAGCACGGAGCATTGAAACTCTGGGAGCTGGAGCTTCTCCCTTGCCCTGAGAGCCTGTGCACAGGTATGGTCAGCCAGCCATGCCTAGCAGGAGATGCAGAATACCACCATCCTTCCAATATTTTCACACCTGCGTTCCTCAATAGAGCAAGTATGCTGGGTAAGAAAAGGGGGAGAAGCATAGAAATATAAGATGTCTTTTAAAGGTTTACATAATCTTTTCCATTTTACTTTAAAGGCAAAGCTGTTTTCAGGAAAGGAAATTTGGAGGATGAAAAATATGCAGTCAGGTCACAATAACAACAGCAATAATAACTCCCACTGTGTGCTTTATGGCATTGCTGGGTGCACTGGTGAGTTAAACCCGCTGCAGCTGGGAGAGGACATCATCCCTGTGGGAGGGATGCTTTTTGCCAGGCGTACGGTAAACCTTTGGCAGAGTCTACTGGAGAGCTCAGTCCAACAATGCTGGACCCCAGCATTGTCTCTGGTTATTATAAAGCAGCTGAGTGCTGGGAGCTGTGCACAGTACAAAGGATGATATCTGTGTGTATAAAAATTAATATACTCTCTGGAAGCAGCCAGAACAATAAAATTTTACCACTTGTCTGTGAGAAGTCACAAGTTGTTTTTCATAGTCTCTTGTAACCTTTTTCTTTTAGGGTACACTGAAAAGAATTTCAATGAAAATTTCAGCTTCTCATTGTTCTCTTTCCCCGTGTTTTTTTGTGGTTTTTTTTTCACACCAAAATAAGGCCTCTCCCTGCTTTGTGCAGACAAATATGAAGCTTTTGGTTTTGCGTGCACTGTCTAAGGGATACTGCAAGTGAGCTCCAAGATTAGTGTCATACAGCTCTTGCTGCTGTGACTTTTTCTGCTCTGTGGGGCTGATGAAACCCACACTGGCTCAGCCTGACAACAGAGCTGTGCTTTAAGGAAAAAGAATAGTTTTTAACTAGTTCTGATTGTGATTTTTATTTTTTCCCTACTGTTTTTACTGACATCAATGGGCTTTGTATCAATCCACACAAGTCAGTCTTGCTTTCTTTCTTTTCCCCGGCTTGCTGCCATATGAGAGAGGTGTGCAGATGAACTTATGCTGTAAAGGTGTTACGTGAAGATGGGTTTTAGCTAAAATGCATGTAGGACAGCAAGCTGAAGCTATGCTGTAGAGCTATCCAAAGAGACAGATGGAATAACATCAGTGGGAGCTTTGTCTGCTGAAGAAACTGTGCCATTACTTCAAATCAGAGGTGAAGGTGGTGAAGCCAAGGACAAAGAGTTTGAAAACACTTGATTAGTTTTCTGTAGAGGTTCAAAAAAGGTACTGCCTTTTACTTGACTCACCTTGGTAAGTAGGAGGGCTTGGGTGGCACAGGGAAGTTGGATGGGGTGATAAAGGCTTTGCTATGGGTAGGAAACTGTCTAATTCTGGTATATTTAATCTTTAGAACTAAAATATTTTAATACTCAGTGTTAAAATGTTTAATTTTATGAGAAAGTATTCCATGACAACAGGGAATATATGGAGTCTGGTTCCCTGCTGTCTCTCTTCATACCAATTGCTGATACTGGTCCATGAACCAAAGCAGAGATGGACGTTTGGGCCTAGTACTTACCACTGATCAAGTGTGTGATACACCAGCACAAAGAAATCCCTCAGGTTTATATAAAAGACTTCTAAATTTGAGGACAGAGGGAGCTTAGAAGAGTTTAGCCCCTCACTCCTGTTTATGGGAGCAGGCCCCTGTGCTGCTCCTCGCCTCACTGGGTTCACTTGTGAGGGCCAGGAGCTCCAACTGCAGTCATACACCTTTGAGCTCTTGGCCACCGAGGTGACTTCTTTAAGTAGCGTTGGGCCAATAGGAAATGCTGTGCATGGAGACTCCTGCTGTACAGGAACACTGAATAGTTGGCTAATGCCTACTGATAAAAGATGCCAAAATTTGTAAAGCATGATTTCATCGACACTGATGATGCTGGTTTGATCCATAAGTTATTCAGCTAGTCTGCCTGAAAGTCTCCTGCTCTTTGTCAAGCATGTTTGCCAGGGATGGTCTCTATCACTTAGTGCTTAATGACAATGATCTGTTATTCCTTGTAGCCTTAAAACATCTTCTGATTTTGCAAAGTTGAGGAAGAGAGCATTGTCCCTAACTTGCAATGAATGCTACCTTGGGGTGTATAAATTATCTAGGAAGTGATGATTTGAGAGGTGTGTGTATGTTCATATAATTGGAACACGACAGTTCAGCAGCACTTCTGAATTGGCTGTAAACAACATACAGGGCTTCATATAATGCAGAAAGGAAACCAAACCAACGTGTAGCTGGTAGAAGCTGCTCGGTTCCTGGCTCACATATGTAGAGTGTATGATGTTAATTAGTAGAGGTGTTTTGACTCCACCTGCTCAGCTCTTTCTGATCTTTTGAAAGAGCGGCCAGCACTCAACCTTAGTCTTCCACACCATGGAGCAAATACTGGAGTTAGCAATGTTTTCCTTCCAGCATTTCATAGAGCACAGGCCCTCATAAGCAATTGCTTGTTGCTGGAGAAAGGAAGTGAAGGTTTGGCTTGGCCTGTGTTGTAGAAAGCTACCTTGAAGGAGGAAATTCCTGTGGAGACGCTGACATCTGTTTGGTTAGACCCTTCCTGCACCACTCCACCTAGGGATATGGAGAGCAAGTGTAGTTTCAACTCGGGTCCTTTGTATGAACTTGGGTAATGCTTGGTTTCTAGAGCAATCCAAGTTGCAGTTCCTCATGCCTTGACTCCTCCTGGAACTCTCCTCAAAAGAGCTCTCTAATTCAGAGAACAATAATTAATCCAACCTCTGAGCACTTGTGAAGCGAGGCCAGATTTGCAGCTTGTGTAGGTGGCATCTTTCATGAAGGACAGTGAACCTTGTGTCTCTCTCCTTCTAAGCTGCTTCCTTTGCTGTCGGCTAGAGCAGGATAGAAACTTGAAAGGTCTTCACTTACTGAACAATGAGAGATTGATAAACATTTAATCTTTATTTTAATTGTTGATTTTTAGCCCGGATAGGTAGTGATCTAAAACTGATATCTTGTGGTTCACCCAGTGGCTTTAGTAAATGTCTGCCTTCACCCAGTGGTAGATATCCACACCACCAAAAAACATCATCAGACCCAGCAATAATAAAATGTACATGTACAGTCTCAACAGGGATACGAAAAATTGAGGGTAGAAACAGTGGCTTGTACAAATAGAGAGAGTTGTTCCCTGAAACAGTGGTTGAAATGGTCATTAGTGCCACTTCTGAGAAGAAACAATTATTTCAGCTTTGAGGTGGGACAGGGTGCACTGGCCCTGTGGGAAGCTGGAGCTATACATGAGAGGTTTCACCTTCCTGACAACTCCAGGCAGCAGTTAAGTCATCTGAGAAGTTAACAGATAACTGCATCTTCTGTTGGAGCAGTTTTGGGCAATCCCATGGGTACGGTTTGGGACAGGGCATGAGGAGGGTGCTCTAGGTGTCCCAAAGATGGATGACGCTACTGGTTTCCCACTCCATGAGGCTTGTCCATGGTTCAGTTGGTGGCAGGATTAATGTGTTGGGTAAATGTGCATCTGTCTGTAAAGTATCTGCCAAGGAGATCCCCAGATGTGACATGTTGTTGGATAGGAGAGGACACACACAGTTAATGTGGGGATAGAGCCATGTAGCAACATACTCCTCTATCAGCAGTGCTGCTCCCTGAGCTTGGTGGCCTTTAGGGCCCTCCTGTGTTAGGTATATGTTTCAGTAGAAATGGTGGGAGAGTGCTGTGTACCAGGTGAAGTTGAAACATGGGAGAAATATTTCAGTCCAAGTGTATGATGAAAAGGCTGTGATTGGAATTTTTTGTTGCTTTTTTTTTTTCAAGGCTGAAGAGTCAATCTTGCAAGTTTGGGATACTAATCCAAAGCCAAGGCAAGGGGCTGTGATTACAGTCTGGCCTAAAATGCTGTAGGATGTTTTTGAGACCCATAATTTCCAGGATAATTAGCACTTTCCAAAGCAACAGATGTTGCATGGTCAGAAGGAAGGTGGTTGGGAATGGGCGGTGTTTTCACCAAATGTGGTCTAGACCACTGCTGAAGACTTCCTGAGCCTCGGAGTCAGGCAAAATAAGCAACTAGAGCTGAACATGCTGTGATGACCAGGACAAGTGACGAAGAGGGCATGGCAGGTCTGTGTTTTCAGTTAAGCAGAGAGACAGCTGGAACTGCTTCATTTTTTATTCCGTGGTGACTGAATACACAAAATCTCTACCAGGGGCTATCGATCCAGAGAGGTTACTGATGCACTGAGAGGCATCGTATGAAGGAGCCCTCTGTAACTTCACAGCGGCAGCCATCAAGATGACTCCTTAGGAGTCAGTAACGTTCCAAAACTGGTACTAAAGACTCTCATAAATGTGTCTAATTAAAAATTGTGAAAAAGAAATAGATAACTTTTTTTCTCCCTTCCCCCCTTAGATGAGGATCTCTCCCTTGTCCCCAGAACTCATGTTTGGTCTTGCATTTGTTATCCAGCTTTTATTTTCCTAGCCTGCAATTGAATCACACATTCGTAAGGAGAGGAAACAAGCACATTCAAAAGGAGAAAATAAGAGTAGTTTGTTGTTTTTTGTTTTGTTTTGTTTTTTTTTTTCTTTCTAAATGAATTGGATGCCTTATCCAAAGCCCATTGAATTCCATGTGAGTTTTTCCCCTGACTTCAATGGGCTTTGGTTCTGGCTTTTAGCTCCCATGAAAGGTCCTGAACTGTCTGTGCTAGGGTGACAAGGAGACTTGGATAGACAATTACCAGAGCTCTTCTCAGCCCCTGGCACAGCCAGGTTGCTAAGGAGACTTGGCCTCAGGATGGGCTCTAGAGCTCACCCCTTCCGGGGTTATTGTCTCCTCTCCCTGCCAAGGCACTCCAGTGGCAGCAGAGCCACTCTTTCAGTCACAATATGCTCCACTTTGGCCTCTGGCAGCAGCAAATCCTGCCCTATATCTTCCCTCGGCTGGTGTGCTCGGCGAGCAGCCTCTCTTCCCACAGTTTTCCATCCCTGTGCACCCTGCCCCAGGACCGGAGTGGTGGGTTTGCATCTTCTGGTCTCTGTTGACTGTGAAACTTGTGTTTTGGTCCCTATCACCTGCATTTTCACCTCATGTGTTTGCTTCATGACTTTCCTCTCTGATTTCCCTCTGTGTTGGCTGTAGCTGGTCAGTTGGAGTTGATAAAGTTGGAGGAGATAAAGCCAAGGATGGGAGAAAGATGAGACTCTTTTGTAAGAACCACCTGTCTAGAGACTTAAACTTCTTAAAGAGCCAGTTCTCAGGACTCCTCATGAAGTTTGCAGGCTCCAGTAGTAATTTCTGGGGTAGTTCTTCTGTTCACTTCTCCCTCCATTATCTGTGGCAGGACAGGCTCCCTCCCAGGTGTCCTGCAGGGCTGAAGCTTCCTGGGCAGTGTCAGTTTTTTGGAAACTTGGAATTTTCCAGCTATTCTGGATTCTTTGCGGTTTTCTCTCTTGAAGGAAGGTATTCTGAAGTTTTAACATTAACAGGCTAAATGACAGTGTCTTCTAAGCCATTGGGCAGGTCTCTTGTCAGTTGTCTTTAGCCTGTTTGTCTATAGATAAGCAAGTGGAATTGCTCAAGCAATTCTGAGTAGAAATGCTCAAGCCTTGGGCACTTTTATGGTGGTGTAAAATTCAGGTGCTTATAGCCTTGACTATGATATTGCTCACGTGAGCAATCGTTTTCGCTCTGCCTGTTGTTGATAATTGACCCCTCAAATGGGGATGATGTTGGTTTTGTATCTGAACTGCAAGTTGGAGAAAGCAAGCTGGTGTCTGTCTCTTAAGGTGGGATCCAGCATTAAGCATGCTTTCTCTTTAAAAAGTTTTATACAGTTAGATTCTGGGAAGAACTAGAATAAAAATGAAATGTAACATATGGAGGTTTATATGTAATTATCAGTTTGCCTCAATTACTTTCAGATCAATATGCAGAAAATATTTTTGAATTTAAAAAATTGTTAAACATCCTTTACTTTCACTTTTAAACATCTGCTATATCTCAGTTGAACCAGGAAGGTCTGTTTGAGAAAGCGGGGCATAGCTGTGAAAAACCTTGTAGATCTGTATGTAGTTCACTAAGTAACTAATATTTATGGTAATAAAATTAGTATCTGCTGCTATTTATGGCCCTTATGATATAGTGTTTAGTATGCTTCAAGACAGCTGATCTATGGGGTGGTTTTCTGCATTATAGTATATGCTGTTGACTTGTTTTTGAAACTTGTTTTGTTAACAGTGAGAGTGAAATATTAAAATTTCAGGGGTCAAATAGTAAAGATTTAGTTTTTCGTGGTTGTTATTCATTATGGTTGGACTCGTTGATCTGAAAGGTCTTTTCCAACCACAATGATTCTATGATTCTATTAAATATTAATGAGCAAGGGGAATATTGAAATCCAGGCTACAGAGCTATGAGATTGGTTGGTTGCCAGCTTGTTTTGTATGAAAATATTGTTTGTCTGGGTTAAGTAATTAGATGTGTATATGTTCATTATAGTTTAGCAATGATCCTGCTTATAGTTATGAGGTTATGTAAGGCTAATGAGAAAATTTGTTTCATCAGCCTTTAAGATTTTTCTTTTAAAGGCAACTTTGACTCTTTTGCTAGCCTTTAGTAAAAAAGCACACGCTATTTCCATCTAATATTAGTGTAGTGAGTTGAGTGATGATACCTGCTTACAAATGTACGCCTTGTATTTTAGATGCTAAATAGTGATGTGAGATTTATGGATATTGTTTTGGCAGTACCTCTGCTTAAGCAAAGTCCTTGCATATGTGTGATTTGCAGAGAAATAGGAAAACCAGGGAAACATCCTGAAATGACGTGTTTCCAAGAAATTATATTTTGGAGAATTATACCTGGTAATTAGTAGGAGTTGAAACCCCACTGAATTTGCATCATGATGGTTATGTTCTTCTGTACTGTTTGCCTGGGTGGCCATAGGAATATTCCCTTCTGCTGAAGTGGGGGAGCTGATGAACACTAATCATTGCTCTATATGCTGGAGGGCAACTAAAGTTTGTTTTCAACATATTTACCCTTAAAGAAGAAATTTCATAAATGTCTTACTTGTACATATGCACACACTTTTTTTTTTTAAGGAATTTGGGACCAAGAATGTAAGAACTTTGCTTTTATTTCTTTGCTTTGCCTCTTCTTTTTCAGTAGAGGAAACGTTTGACAGTCATCAATAAAAGATTAAATCATTGATGGCTATCAGGATAAACTAAACACATTTCGTGTGTTGATGCTGGTGTAGTAGGAACTTTTCCACGATGTTTCAGACCTCGTTCTCTGGTTTGTTTAAGGGCAGAGAATAAGGTCACAAAGGAAATCAAACCCTGATGTGGAGAAATGAAACATGAGGCCTACTGACTTCTAAAAAACATTTTAAATAACATTCTCTAAGGTTTCATTTTATACTGAAGGCAGCTGTAATAAGTTTTGGAAGGTGGTGTAAGGTTTCTATTAAAGAGAGATTTTTTGCTTGCTGTTTTTGTACCCAAATGAAGGAGCGAGGGAGATGGAATTAGAGCTTATTTAGTATAAGGTGAGAAACTAAAAGTTCTCTCCAGAACTGTAAAATAGTAATTTGTATGTTCTCCTGTAATTTACAAATTAAAAAATATTAAACTGTTCCTAGATCTTTGAAAATGACACACATAACCATGGAATAATGTAATAACTGCAACACAAATGCACTTTTGCCACAAGTAAAATAAGACTGCTGCTTTGTAGTAGGCTGCCAGCATAGCCTCAGTGAATAAATTCCCAGTAGATGTTTGCCGCATGCCAAATATATTGGACTGTATAAAAGATCCCATTGTTCCACGGGCATCATTATTTGCTATTACACTCGCAATGTTTGCTTGTGAAACAATTTATTGGAAACTAGTATGTTTAAGAAGGAACACTTGATTTGAAATTCGGTTGATTTGGCTCGTAATGGCAAAGCTTTTACAGTCTACAGCCTCTAAAAATAAATATTTAGCTCCACTGTTTTTCACTTATCTTCAAAAGAATTCTTGGAGAAGGGGCTGGGGCTGGTCGATGGGTGTTTCGCTTCTAATTCTCAGGTTGAAAGTATCTGTAGGTCAGTATTAACTTTAGTTTCTTATAAAAAGAAACAGACAGAGTTAAGTTTGCATGAAGAAAGCGATGAGTTCCCATCAAGGCTGATGAAACTGCAGCTCTCTGTAGGTTTTCTGGGGAGGATGGCAGTGTCCATAATATATAATGAAGATAATAAAGAAATTGGGTAACCAAGGCAGTCATTTAGAGGACTTTCTCTTATGCAATGTTTGAATGAAAAGATTTTATGCTTTGCCCACTTGCCTTGTCCAGCCAAAAAAAGGCTGTTGGTGGCTCTGGAGGCCACCAGAAGACTTTAGCAGCTTTTAGGTCAGGCTTAGGAGGGTGATAGAAAGCCACCTCACTGTCATAGCTGAGGGTGAGGCTCCCATCGATGCTTTGCCCAAAGATTATGTATATCACCACCACAAAATTGGGCTGGGAATGCTGGCTGCAGTGGCTCTCTGGGTACCCAGATGAACGGGGTGCACTTGGCATATTCAGTGATGTAAGCTTGACCAAGAACATTTGGTAAATGCTTAAGCAAGTCCATAGATTAAAAGCTCTCTTGGCTGACATTAAATATATTGCAGTTTTCCAGAGAGCTGTATTTCCCTGTGTCCTGCTCAGAATAAGAATGAACCGGTATTTCTGCTGCTGTGTCTGGGTAAAAGTCGAGAGCAGCTATGGTGGTAGTACTGGTCAGAGCAGTTTGAGAAGTTGAGCTGTCTGGTACGTGCATCCTGCAACTCCTGGGGAGTTTCATTGCTGAAGCTTCTGCTATTTTTGAGAAATTATCTTTGGTTTATTTTAATCTTTTAATTTTCTTTTTTTTTTTTTTTTTAATTTAATCAATAATATTTTTTCTTAACTTGTGGAGGTTTAGTCCAAGTAGAATGTTTTAAAACTCAGAGGTACTTATTGCAATATAGCTCAGAGGAAAAAAAAAAAAAAAAAAAGGAAGATATTTTACTTAATTCTTGCTGAGTTGAACTATGAAAAATACTTAAAGTTTTTAGGCACTGTTTCTCCCCTCCCCCTAAATAGCTATTCTTTATATTACAAGTGTAGTGCTCAAGTCATCTCCTTTGAACTGTAGTTTTCTTTATACGTTTTGGCTGCAGTGTTATTTCAGAGGAGTCAGCCAACAGGCTTACAGGGCTTTTTGGCTCGAGTTCACTTACAGTTTTCTTGGCAGCTCTGCTTATTTATGCATCTTTATTTCTCTCTCTTTCTCTTGCTCTTTCTTGCTCTCCCTCCCCACCCAAACAGAGCGATCACCACACAGACCTATCCTCCAAGCTGGTCTTCCAGCAAATGCCTCTGCAGTCGTCGGAGGTGACGTCGAGTTTGTCTGCAAAGTCTACAGTGATGCTCAACCTCATATTCAGTGGATAAAACATGTAGAGAGGAATGGCAGTAAATACGGACCAGATGGACTGCCGTATCTTCAGGTTTTAAAGGTGAGGCTTTACAGATGCCGGCGGTGGTGGTGCCTTCTTTAAAGCATTGAATTTATTTGATGTAAATCCAAGAATTTTGAGATTTGAACTTATATTGAAAATGGAATTGTTTATATTACAAGTGTAATAATGATTTAGGTAAACATTTGATAGTCTAAATGGTAATTATGCAACTTGTAGACACTGTTTTGCTCTTTTTTGCTTCCATGAAGTCCTTTATCTCTGAATGTTTCTTAATAATGTCTTATTAAGAAAAACATGAAAACCCTCTTAAAGAACATCATTGACATTTATGTTTCGGTAGACCATGTCCAGAATATACCCAGGAGAATCTATTTAATTTCTTTCACGTTTCTTCAGCCTCTTTATTTCAAAGTATCGTGGTACCTGCTGCCAAAAGCTTGTTGGCAGGATTGGGTTTTCTGGATGCTGAGCCGGCAGAGATGTTCATTTTTCACTGGTGTGCCATGGCATATCAGTGGTGTCATTTCTGCTGGCAGGCATTTTGAGCAAGCCTGACCAAGGAAACTCCAAAGTTTTCCGAGCTGGATGGCAGTGCCAAAACTCATTGTGTTGGCAGGCGGGACATCCAGCTCTGTACCATCTTGTTCCACGCAGCTGCTGTACCAACCTAAGTACTTTTTTCCCTGATGCCGCTGTTTTCTAACTCATCGTGTGATGCTTCAGATTTAAAAAAACCCAAACCAAACAAACCCCAAACCCTCAATGTTTTGATGCTGATACCTGTATGAAGTGGAAGACATATTCTTATGACGTGTTGGTGGTGGGACCGTAGACAGATTGGTGTCCGTTTTGGGCAGCAGTGACGTTGTTCTCCTGTGTTATTGGTCTATTCTAGCATTCGGGGATAAATAGTTCCAATGCTGAAGTGCTGACACTGTACAATGTGACAGAGGCGGATGCTGGAGAATATATTTGTAAGGTCTCCAATTATATAGGGGAGGCCAACCAGTCTGCCTGGCTCTCTGTTCTGCCGAGTATACAAGGTAACAACGTTTTTTAAAGCAAGCTGGATGTAGAAGCTGGAAAAAAAATGGTGCTTTGGGAGACTACAGGCAGCTTGTAGGATAACTCTTTGGCCTTGTGGTATATGTGTAATCCTCCTTCGGTGATGCAACTGGTATTACACCAGCAGCCATGGAAAAATTCCCACAATATTCTGTGTGTTTCATAAGCACTGGTTTCTGACGCTGATCTTTCTTCTCTCTTGTGTTTGGTGTCTTTGTGTCTCTGTGTTTATGTCCAGTTCTGTTGCTAATTCTGCATACTTTGCAGTTCCCATAGAAGGTACTCGTTGAATAGTGTAATTCCAACCTAATCAGTGTATATTTTTATATATATACACACATATGTGTGTATATATATATTTGTGAAATGTTCACATAAGTACTCACTGAAGCATAAGTCAGGTCAGTTTAGTCAATTATAACTTCCCACATCACCTGTGACTGTGCAGGGTAGGGGGGTTTTCCAGTTGTTATTCACTCATTATTACCTGGGTTATAACCCATCAATAACAATAAAGACTGGAAACAATGCGACTACAACTCACAACTAAATTTACTTGAAAATGGTCTGGTAAAATATGTTTACTCCCTCATCATGTATTTCGAAGTAACGTTATTGAATGGAACAGAGACAAAAACCAGCAAATGATAATTTCTCTAAATTTCCATCATAGAGAACTTGACACTGATGTCCGGCTGTGCCCATCTTGGGACAGCTGTGAAGTTCCAGGTCTAAGATTTACTCCATTTGTACAAGTTTGGATAATCACTGATAAAGTGATTGGTTTGGTGCATAATGACTTGTCAAGCCAGAGATTTAGCAAGTCTGGAAGGAGACTAAAAGACTGAAGAAAAAACCAAACCCCAAACCCTGCCAGATTATTATTTTTTTTCTTAACTCTCTAAGATTTAGAAAAATACAATTTTTTTTTTTTTTCCATCTCCTGGTTTTTGAGCCTTTGGGGTCCAGTTTTTCTCCATATCTCTTGAGAGCCATGACTGGTCTTTTTTGAACAAGGCACGAGCTACTTCCCTACTCTCTTCACTGTGCTTCTAAGCAAGCCACCAAATATTACCAGACTTGGGGTTAAACTGAGATTTGTCAACACTACACAATGTACAATATTGAAGTGTAGTGCAGTGAATGATGCAAGGGCCATATGCTGCTTAAGACATCTACTAAGTTGTGTCTTTTGGAGCAGAATTTGCCTTTTTTTTTTTTTTATCCTTTCAGAGTATGTTTTTATAGTAAATTCTTTCCTCTGAAACAGGTAACTACATGTGAAGAATATCACATTCTATCCTACTTTGTTTTCTCTTTGTTTTTCTTTCAACTTCCTTTAATTGAAAAAGAAGAAGAAGAAGAAAAAAAAAACAAACCTTTGTGGGTTAATTTTTCCATGTCATTTGATTGCATGCATGTTTAGGTGGTGAGTTTAGGTCTGGTGAAGGGTGTTGATTACTTTCTGAGGTGAGCTGGGACCTGTTGGGAAACGCCTTTTGGATGAGGGATTGTGGATGGGGAAGGAGCTTTGCATCTCTACACCTTTTCCTTTACAAAGTGCAAAGCCCTGTGGCTCCATCTCCCTATCCACAAGAATTCTCTCAATGTCTAGCTTTTTCTCTTGCTTCCCTCTTTTCTTTTTTTTTAGGCTGCCGGTGTTAACACCACGGACAAAGAAATTGAGGTTCTCTATATACGGAATGTAACTTTTGAGGATGCTGGGGAGTATACATGCTTGGCGGGTAATTCTATTGGGATATCCTTTCACACTGCATGGTTGACAGTTCTGCCAGGTATACACTGCTCCCTTTCTGTGGTTTTTCCTCCTTTTTTTTTTTTTTTTTCCTCCCCCCTTGTTGATTGCTGCAGAATTGGCACAGCTTCTGTCTCAGAAAAGGATGTTTACAATGATTTTTATTTTTTTTTTTAAACAAAGTTGTCTCAAGCCAAGGAATTATCTTGTCACCTAACAACAACAACAAAAAAAGAGGGGGGGAATGTCAATTACACTGAATTGAAATCTTTTTACATTTGTTAAAACATTCATCAGAAATGCTAAGGAGCTGCATTTCCTTAGTACTTCAGTGAGATAACTGAAAATCAGCACATTAATCATTGTAAACTTTTTTAAGAGGAGGAAATTCAAAGTTTCTTATGAAACTTTGGGACTAATTTGGCCACAATCATGTACTGGTTTATCAAAATACCTGAGATATTCAGTTTACTTATATTAACTTTTACCTATCATCCAAATCTCTTATGGAAATTCTAATTTTAATGCCAATGGATCGTATACAGAAGCAGTGCCTTCCATATCTTGGGAATTGGCTCGGTGCATCTTTAAACATTGCATGCTCTAAGAAAACAAGTAGTCATTTGCTTTTACTGCAAAGCATGTCTTGCTGTTCTGGGGTTGATGATGTTTCTGTCCTTAAAAGAAACAACCATCAATGTGCTTTATTGCCTGAAAATTGTTATCAGCTGTTGGAAGATGTAACTGTAGTTGGTTTTGACACTAGTCAAATTTTCTCATTTATAACTGTTGGCAGCTGCCTTAGGACTTCCTTTGAAAAAACATGAACCACCTGAGGTTTGCTGGGTCATCTTGTGCTTACCATTTATTAATTGTTAATCCTAAGTAAAAGGTACAAAACCTGCATGTGCATATTGCTGAGGTTCATATTACGGGAATGAATGTTCAAGAAATGTTCCCACTTTCTGTAGATAACTTCTTACCCTTTATTAAAATATATTAAACAAGGCAACTTTCTTACATCTCACTCTTAAGTGAACACCAAGCCTGCGTGGTCTGTCACCAAGCAGGCGAAGCTGTACTTGTGTTGAGCTTGCTTCTTCTAGCAGTGTTTGCATTTTGCAAGTGCCTGAACAGCATTTTCTTGAATGAAATATTTTTATAAGCCTAGAATGAGGCACAAGAAAATTTCAGCTTGACCGTGCATTGCTTGCAGAGTGGCCACTGATTGCTGTGGAATGCTGTTTATCCCAGGGGATGAATCCCAGATAAGGGATTAAGGACAGTGTTTGCACATATAACTGTCTTGAAGATAGTTTCAAAATGGTTTCAATCAGAGTAACAGCTATGTAGAACCACTCCCACTAAAATCTAATCACATAGACTGGTAACCACTGAGGAGGTTGCTTTAAATACGCAGTCCTCACAAAAGAGGACTCATTAATTAATATATTGCTCGTAATTTAGCTTTTGCTTGTGTTATGCTTTTTAATCTGACACTTGGCTCTTCAAAGGACCTCAGGGGAGTTAGGCACCTGGCATGAACCACAGAAGTAGCTGGACAGCCAGGTCCTCAAAATACTCCTGAAATCCCTAACGTGTTTACAAACATGATGAGGGACTGATCCATCCTGCCTTCCCTCTGTATTTTGAGATCCCAGTGAAAATTTTGGATAAACAGGCAATGCAGACTCAAGCCCAAATGTCTGTTTGTGAATTTAGACACTTTTCTTTTAGAGTAGCTAATTCAATATTTTATCTTTAGATGTGTCTTTATGTGATTAAAAAGAATTACAGTGCTTTTGAAGTTTGACTTGAGCAACAGAATGAACCTGGGACTAGTTTGAACACTTCAGTTTTTTTCTTGTCCCCTGAAATTCTGTTTGATTATCCAATGTTTTATTGTATATGTATCTACCTATCTAGGCAGACACATATATATATATATGTCTAGATATGTAGGCATACATGCACGAGCTCACAGTCAGTGCAAACTGACAAATCAAAGCAGCGATCTAGAAAGAGTAATTACTCTCAGATTGCAAGATGGCCTAAATATTGATGGTATTCTGCTTGTTACACAGTCACACTGTGAGAATTGCTGATATTTTACCATTTCCTGTTGTTCCAAGCTCTGTACTGGACTATGCTTGTATTGTGTGCTAACTCTATGGCATGATTGTTCCCTCCTAAAAACTTCCAATCCAGCTCCTGAAAAAGAAAAAGAATATCCGACGTCACCAGACTACCTGGAAATAGCAATTTACTGCATAGGGGTCTTCTTAATTGTCTGCATGGTGCTGACAGTCATCCTGTGTCGCATGAAGAACACCACCAAGAAGCCCGATTTCAGCAGCCAGCCCGCTGTCCATAAGCTGACAAAGCGAATTCCTCTGCGCAGACAGGTAACAGAAAGTAGATAAAGAGTTTAAAAAAACTTTACCCTACAACTGAGCCAGCGCATCCTTCTGCTGAAAGCTTTAGAAAAGGGAATAAATAACTATTCAACCAAATTGCAGTAGAGGGTGGGATATAATCTGGCACCTAGGAGACTGGTGTGGGAAGAAAGTCCATCTCAACACAGTAATGTGTGTCTGAAGGCAAGGAAATCGGGGCAGGGATGTTAGAGGAGAAATGTAAAGAATGGAATATGTTCTGTATTAGCAGTCTATAGATGGGGAAAAAAAAATGTATTTGGTGTATTTTGGGGCTGGATCCCACAGCTCCTTGAAGTCAATGGAAAAATTTTTTACTGACTTAATGGACTTTGGAACAGAATCCTATTTAATTGTGTATGTATAGTGTTTCTAAGGTGACTATTATTGCAGTAACTAGGTACCAGATACAGAGAGGTATTTTTCAGGAAGAATTATAAAGACTGAGGGGAGGGAATTTCATAGCCAAGCATCCAGAAACCACCCTGAAATAGAAAAAAGGCTGTAATAAAGTAAAAAAGAAAAAAAATAGTGGAGATACTATATCAGATCTCAGTTTGATTAAGATGCTGATGCTTTTGAGTGAGGAACAAAAGCAAATGTCAGATTTAAAATGCACACAACAGCATTGCATAAAATATGTTTTACAATTGCTTGTGGCTGGCAGTGAGTGTTTCTGGAGAGGGCAATACCATGAGCAACAAACCCGTTGAACGAGTAACAGGCCTTTGGCTTTGTCACAGGCCATCACTTGCCAAAACAGCCTCCATTCCCACATACTATCCTCTCCTGAAAGGCTTGTTTCTTTTGAAGCTGGAGTTTAATATGTTTTGATTTCTTTTCTTGCAATAGGTCTTCAAGATAGACCTCTAAACCCACCAAATCCACCCCCAGGTTTCAGCCCTGCGAGGTGGAGGGATGTTGGTATCTGAGGCTTTGGTTCACCTCGTTAATCAAAACAGGGACCATCTACAGGGGTTGGATCTGGGTTCTGGTCAGGGGGTTTCCATCTGAAGGCTCAGTTTGGGTCCATCTGCACCATGAATAGGTTCTGCAGAATTTCTGCAGATTGTCTCTGCAGCCTGTCCAGAATATTATCAGTAATATATGTACCTTAAAATCAGTTCTTCAGTGTGGGTAAGTGAAATTTAGGTGCACAATCAGCCAGAGTTAGGATAGAGATTGGTCTTGGGATTTTTCTGAAGCCTTTTTTGAGAGTTTCTGAATTTCCTTGGTTAGAAATACTAGTGAGAAATCCCTCTACTAATGCTTTAGCCATCTTCCTCTAAAGTGCAGTATTTTATAAATCTTGGGGTGGGGGACATGAACTTTGTCTGATCTGAAAAATACTCGGTTTATTTTATGAACAAAAATATTAATTCTTATTTTGTGTGACTTGGCTACTTTTTGGTGTTTTTGTTGTAGTTTTATGATTTTATTCACCTGCTGGAGGATCAATGGGAAGAGGAGGGACTTTTGCCTCTGAGTATATAAGAAAGAGTGATGAGAAGCCCTCAGCTCAATTTATACGTCTCTATGGCTAAAATTCTGTGTAGCTTGTTGGACAAAGAAAAGGCTTTTCAAATGATGTGTACTTAACTGGGGAGAGACACATATCAGCTGCTTAGATAGAAGACATGTAATAGATATCTGCCTAAATATAAAAACATTATAATGACTCAGAGATAAGATGACAGCATAAAAAATACCTAGGGTTTGGTGTGAGCTCAGTGGTGTCAGTTGGAAATGGCTTCTCAGGGCGAGAGCATTATTTCATTGTGTGTGACAGCAGTGCCAACCACTGCCCTCAGTTTAGTTATTTATCATTAAATGGTGCAATATGGACCTTCTCCAAAGCTATTGTTTTCATAGAAGAAAAATTGTCTTATAACATGCTCGTCAGGTCGGGTTTTATACGTTTATTTTGGTTTTCTAGATTTTTCTTAGCAAAAAGGGCATTTTGCTTTTAAAAATGGGAATTATTTTCTGAAAAACAGTTTATGTTTGAAAGTGTGAATCCTGTTTCCAACCCCTAAGCAAAATTTCCACTATTCTCAATTCTCCCAAGCACTTTTTTATTAATGGGAGTTTCTCATTGCAGGGCTCCCTACTGTTATATCTTCATAGAGGGAAATACAACTACTATATAAGTGTTAAAAGAAATCTGTTTTGATGATTTCACTGATCGTTTCACTGGTTGTTTATATTAGTTTGCGAAGGCAGGATACGATGAGCAGTCCCTGAAAACTTGCTCATCAACAGTGAAGATTTCTTAAATTTTCAGTTAACAGTCTCCTTGGTCTCAGTTGTTTAGTTTCTACATCTTTTAAAGCTGGTTTTGGATATCAGAATTGTTATCACTAATGAGGAATTAAAGAAAATAAAGTCAGGAGGTGTTTTATTTAATGGGTGTGTGTTTCTGGATTATTCAACTTGCTTTGTTTTGTTCTGTTGCCAGGCTTACTTTTTTGTTTCAGTTTATTTGTATTTCAGAGCATTATATTTAAAGCCTAGCAGGGTTTTGTTACTAAACCTCTATTTATCTATTGATCACAGAAGGTTCTCCCTTGCCTTTGAGCTGTGTGGAGGAGGAATAGAGAAAGTGGCCGAGTTGTTGAGCAGATGGATGAGAGCAAGCAGGGGAGATGCTCGTGGCAGGTAGACTGAGCTGGGCAGAAATCCTGGGCTGGGTGATGGGATTTGTTGGAATTCCAAAGAAATGAGACCATAGATTGGGGAATTCTTGATATTGTTTTTGAAGCTCTCTGCTGCTGGGTCAAGCTCCCTAAGGATCTGGATGTGAAAATAATCCTGGTTCACTAGAGGCATTTGGAGGACTGTGATGCCATCTTGTCTAAGCAGGATAAGAGTCTTGCTGAGTAACATATGGTTTGGTTTGCAGGCCTGGATTCTTGTACACTATTTAGTCTGAGCTACCACAGGGTTTTATCATTCCCCACGTGCAGGCATTTTTTTCCTGCCAAAATGCGGTTCTTTTCACATTCATGGGAAGGGTCATGATGAAGTCAGGAATTATCAGCTCCCTCCCCCTACAATCCTCAGTCTCACCAGCATCTGGTACTTGATTTTTTTAAAAATGTAAGGAATAGCCTTCAGTAGGTTATATGTCTGTTTTGTAGAACTTTTTTTTTTTTTCTTTTAACACGTAAATTAAAACAGACCAAAAGGCAACACTGCTCTAGTTATAGAAAGTCCCATCTCCTGCAACTGGCCCAGTCAAAGTCAAGTACAAGTTTTTGTCATAGAATCATAGAATGGTTTGGGTTAGAAAGGAACCGTAAAGCTCATCCAGTTCCAACCCCCCTGCCATCAGCAGGGACACCTTCCACTAGACCAGGTTGCTCAAAGCCTCATCCAACCTGGCCTGGAACACTTCCAGGGAGGAGCATCCACAACTTCCTTGGGCAACCTGGGCCAGTGTCTCACCACCCTCACAGCAAATAATTTCTTCCTAATATCTCATCTAAACCTCCCCTTTTTCAGTTTAAAGCCACTAGAGCTTTTCACTAAATAGAATTAAATAGATTCCCCTTAATTTCTATCTACGGTGTTTGTTGACTATAATCCTTCATAAAAATATAGTGAGGACATTTGTGATGAGCAAAGACTGATTGGTTTAAAGTAAGACTTAGGCTCACCAAACACAATTGCTGATTCCAAGTGATGATGCAGCTGGAACCTGAAAAAAAGAAAACTAAGCTGGAACAAGTAAATTAACATAGTATTTCACATAGTATTGAGCTATAAAAATATTATTAATTTTAAGGAATAGACTCTGAAATACAAAAATTAATACACAACTGTCAGTAGGATATGTTGCAAGGAATTTACCTTAATTTTAGTTTCTTGCTTTATCCTTGGATTTCTCTGTATGGAAATCATTGACTTGCCTAGTCGTACTCGTTTGTTATTTTGTATGTGTTTCAAAAGGAGTACTTTTCATGAAGGGGTGGTGTGTGTGTTTTAAATGTCAGTACTTAACATTAGGAATCCTCAGTTTAAATAGAATCATAGAATGGTTTGGGTTGGAAGGGACCTTAAAGATCATCCAGTTCCAACCCCCCTTGCCATCAGCAGGGACACCTTCCACTAGACCAGGTTGGTCAAAGCCTCGTCCAGCCTGGCCTTGAACACTTCCAGGGAGGGGGCATCTACAACTTCCTTGGGCAACCTGGTTTCATGTAGTGTATTTAACCTTATATTTTCCTAGATCCAGTCACTCTGATGGACCATTTCTATCAACAGCTAATAGCATTACTTACTAATTATATTTATGTACATATATGCATATGACTTCAAATTAACTTTTATAGCAGAGCCTTCAAAAAGACTGACAATTACAGGAAATCATTGCGTGGCTGCTAAAATCTTACAGCATGAGTGCCAGAACTGACAGATCTAGGCTTTGGGATATGGTATAAATCATCAGTGGAGGAAAACACCCTTCATAATCAATTACAGACAATTACACACGGCTCTGCAGCTGATTTTGCCACATGGCATTTAAAGATTCCAGCAAAGATTTGTTTGTTTTAAATGCTCAGCTGCTTAGAAATGCTTGTAAAGCATTATTGCAGAGCCGATTAAATACAGTGTGTTGGCTGAAGGACAGATATGTTGTTAAAGTGTGGATATAATACTGGATTATTGATGCGTGAGGTTTGGACACAGTGGGCTTTTCTCCTTCTGAAGTGCAGATATGGAGCTAAAGATCTGTCTGAGGCTGGTACTTTTCTTGGTTCTGGCTTCCTAAAAGCAGAAAGGAAGCACACAAAGAATATTTTATGGTGGAGGTCTACCTTCCTGTTGAGGTTAACATATACAATAGTCCTTTCAGTGATCTGCTCAAGTCAAGCTGTCTTCTGCCTTCCTTGGTTTAATGAAGCACTCAAAATACCTCCTTAGCATAATGTCATCACAGAAAACAGGTACCATCAACACAGTGAGTAGACCTTAAAGATGTCTAATTCTTGAAGATGTCCAGTCCTTGAAGATGCCCACTAATTACAGTGGGCCCCTCACTTTAAGAAGGATATAGAGGTGCTGGTGCATGTCCAAAGAAGGGCAACAAAGCTGGTGAAGGGTCTGGAGCACAAGTGTGATGAGTTCACGGCTGAGGGAACTGGGGTTGTTGAGCCTGGAGAAAAGGAGGCTGAGGGGAGACCTTCTTGCTCTCTACAACTACCTGAAAGGAGGGTGTAGAGAGGAGGGGTGTTGGTCTCTTTTCCCAAGTAACAAGTGATAGAACAAAAGGAAATGACCTCAAGTTGCACCAGGGGAAGCTTAGATTGTTTATTAGGAAAAAAATATTTACTGAAAGGGTTCTTGGGCATTGGAACAGGCTGCCCAGGGCAGTGGTTGAGTCCCCATCCCTGGCACTATTTAACAGAGGTGTAGATGTGGCACTTAGGGACATGGTTTAGTGGGCGTGATGGTATTGGGTTGACGATTGGACTTGATGAGCTTGGAGGTCTTTTCCAGCCTTAATAAATCTATGACTCTAATTCACCTGCATCAGGTGCCCTTCCTTGCTTCTTTGCCCTGGCTCTGCTTTTTTCCTTTGTGTCTGAGAAGCCCACGTTGGTGAGCTGGATGGTTGCCCAAGAAATTCATGCATTTTGACTGGATGTCCAACTCCTGCTTCTTGGCACCCGATAGACCTAAAAGTGACTTTGGAATCTGTATATTTGCCATGTACAATTACAAGCGTGCTGCTAAAACTCAGTATGGCCTCTGTTATGCCTGTGTCCTATGTACCTTGGATCTGTGCATAACTGAAAGCAAAAAGAGCATCCACATCCTTGAAAGCAACTCCACACGCTGAAATGTGGAGGTTATGGCAGAAGTGTCACTGGTTCTTGAACCTGCATGGTAAGGGGTTGGAGACCAGTGCTGCAGGTGAAAAGGGGAAAGCAGCAAGCCAGAAAAATGCTTTCTATATGCTGTTACTTGAATGTATACATGTAGATTAAAGTTGACCCAGTCTACTGACCTTGGAGTAGGTAGGGTTTTCCTCGTTATTTTATAGTGTGCTCTAAGCCAATGAAAAAAGGTGCTTAAGGGATGAGTTCAAAGGCTAATTCTTCACTATTGCAGAAAAGGTCAAAAGCCATTTTGAAACAGAAAATCTCCTCCAACCATAGGCCAGTCTGGGTTGGCTTCATCTTTTCTGGAGCAGATTTTTATAGCCCTTGAGCTCATGTAACTCTTTGTACTGCTCCAGTTAATCAGAAGAATATTCCCTGGGAGTGCAGGCCATTTTTCTTCTCTCAGACACTGAGTAGTTCCTGTGGGTTTCTCATCATTCCTATCCACATTAATGCACTTTGGTTACCTACAGCATCTCCAGCCAATCATCCAGTTACCGTGTGAAGTAAAAATGTGCAATAGTGTTAAAAGGGAAACTGCCAGAGTCTTTCCTCTGTTTTTCCTATACATTATTATTACTTAACTTCTGTGTTTGAAATGCATCACCAGAATATTTCAATTTATTGCAAGTTTACATTTATAGGTTTGAACCATGCTAAGACTGCTGAATTGTGAGTGTATGAGCTAGTGAAAAGATGAAACTCTGGCAGAGATCTGAACAACATCTAATAGAAATATTGTATTTGTGGGGAAAAAAAGACCCCAGAACATTTTGGGCCATTTCTAATATATAAGTGATAGCAACTAAATTTTGCAGCTTCACTTCTCTGCCTTCTAGATGTCCCATGAAAACAATGGCAATAATGGCAAAGGAAAGTGAGAAAGTAAAGGCAATGTTAATAAATGAATTGATAAATAAATCAGGATTTGAATAAAGATCATTGTAGAATGGTGAGTGGATTTTGGAAATGTGAAGGAAGTGGTTGTAAAGTGTTAGTAGTGGGTTTGCAGTGAGAGAGATTTAAAAATGGAAATTAGAAATAAGAGGAATGAAAATCAGGGGAAGTCACAGAATGGTGGGGGCTGGAAGGGACCTCTGGAGATCATCCAGTCCAACCCCCTTGTCAAAGCAGATTCCCTAGAGCAAGTTGCACAGGACGGCATCCAGGCGGGTTTTGAACATCTCCAGGGATGGAGACTCCACAGCCTCTCTGGGCAGCCTGTTCCAGTGCTCTGTCGCCCTCACAGTAAAGAAGTTTTTCCTCATGTTTAAGTGGAATCTCCTGTGTTCCAGCTTGTGCCCTTTGCACCTTGTCCTATCGCTGACCACTACTGAGAAGAGTCTGGCCCATCCTCTTGACACTCACCCTTTAAATATTTGTAAAAATTACTAAGGTCCCCTCTCAGTCTTCTTCAGGCTGAGGAGTCCCAGCTCTCTCAGTCTTTCCTTGTAAGAAAGATACCCCAGCCCTTTAATCATCTGCGTAACCCTCCGCTGAACTCTCTCCAGAAGTTCCCTGTCTCTCCTGAACTGAGGAGCCCAGAACTGGGCACAACACTCCAGATGTGGCCTCACCAGGGCAGAGTAGAGGGGGAGGAGAACCTCCCTCGACCTGCTGGTCACTCTTCTTAATGCACCCCAGATGGGAGACAGAAGAGATGCCACATTGTTTGTATAGATTTGCACATTTCTTAGTGCTGAGCTAGTTCATTTCATGAAGCATCATTTTTAAACTAGTGAAATAATGAAAATGAGAAAAAAATAAGTAAAAGTCTAATTCCAGCCTGGGTTCTCATGCTGACCTGCTGTGCAGCTCTGAGTGAGCAATTCAGCTCCAGCACTTGTGTTCCCCTCTAGGCTGGGCACAGCCACATCTCTCTCGAAGGACTCTCTTCAGTATTCACTTACAGATTTATTTAGAACTACATAGTCTGCCTTAATAGTAGTTTTCTGTTTGTATCCCAAGTGGTCACCATATTTATTAGCCTACAGGAATGTGCCAGGTGCTTGTATTTGCTGAAAGTAAATATTAACAGTAATGATGGTTGGATGGACAAGCGGGAAAGCAGTCCACCTCCCTTATTTGAACAGTAGCCTTATTTGTGCAGTTATACTCTCTTGTTCCATAGATACAACATCTCACATGCAGAAGCTGGAGCTTCTGATATCCAGAAAGGTCTGTCAGTCAGCTGCAAAACTCATTACCAAGGTTATTTTTTTTTTTTTTATAGCAGTCCTTAACACTTTCTTCCTTGTTAAAACTCTTTCCAGTCTTAATCTCTGGTCTTAGAAAAATGTGTCAAGAAGCCAACCCCATTTGATGAGATGGGTTTGAGGATGTCGACCTGCAAAAAGACCTCTCAAACAAAACAGATTGTCAGAGTCATTATGAGAAATTTGTTTTAGAGCCTTAGCCTTGTCTTGTCAAAATACATTGTGCAAGAGCATGACATGGTTGCAAAAGCCTTTCAGCCCCATTCTGAGGAGCTTGAGTAATTCCGTGACCTGAGACACTGTAATTGTTAATTGGACTTTAAGGAAGCACTAAGTTGGTCTTATCAGGTGTCATAAGAGACAAGAGGATTTTGTGTTCATATCACTATGTGTCACTGATTTACACTTCAATGCTCTTAGGATCTGTTTGCTTATAATTGCTTTTTTTTATCTAGCTATAAGACGTGTGGAACAAAATTGTAGCCTGGTGACATTTTACATAAGCAAACTTGGTGTCAAAGTTGACTTCAGGTGATGAGGACGAAGGTCGAGAGGGGTGGTTATTCCGATGCTCTAGGCTTCCAGCTTGGGCAGGGTCCCAGTGATGCTGGCCAAGAAACACCTCTTGCCGCCTGATGTCAGGATGGGTACCAGCGATGACATTGCAGAACAACCTTTGTCCTTCCTTGACCACCAAATTTGGACATGCCCAAGACTCATAGCCTGAAGAGAGAAGGAGGATTCACACTTTAAGGAGGGGACAGAGTGGCAATACAAGCATTTTTGGTTTGTGTTTGTATTCACTTGAAACTCTGAGCTCAGCAGACTGCAGGCTGCTGCTTGAAGGTTTGAGGAAAGAGTGTTATGGAAGATACACCATTCACACCAGGACAAGTTTTATTACATGGATGGAAACTCCTTTTTCAAAGCAGTTCTCATTAGGTACCTTTGTTGCTCTAAGGAAAATGTGCTGTTGTTGAGGCCAATGAGAAATCATGCTCCAAAGTGAATTACACTTCAAAGCATTGGACGTTAAATTATTTTTATAAGCTCTCCTCCACACATGCATAATTTTTAATTAAGAATGTAGTTAACTGAAAATTTAAATATCCCCCAATTATTGTGATAACTTTTTGATACTTTCAATTTTGAATGCCTAGAAGAAATAGGTAACCAACATTTCCTACGTGGTAATATGCATGTGATCTTGATCATTGGTGCTGATGAGAAGTACAGGAGCCTTTGCAAAAATACCATTTTTCAATTATAATTTGAAAACTTCAATTTAATAGCAATACCAAAAAATAGGAAATGGTGTGCTGATTTGGGAAAAAAAAATGGTGACATGGACAACTAGAAGTGAGTGGAAGAAGAGAGCTTACTGGTAACCTCTGCACACAGTATAAGCTGCCCACTTAGGTATGTGAGGGTGGTGATATAAATACTCTCAGTTGATTAAAAAAATATTAATTTGATAAAGAAAAAGATGGAAAAGCTTATCTAATTTATCTTCTGAGTGAATTTATTTAAAACTTACCTGGTTTTCAGCCTATGGGACAGATTGATAGCCTCAGCAGCAATTGGAGTCAGTATTGTGCTTACCAGGGAGGGTAAATGTGTGAGAATAGTGCACTAGAAACAAAATTGTAGATTCAGCCACTTTTTCCTGAAACCACTGTTCTGAGCTGGCTCGGTTATCAGGCGCTGGGTTCTTTTGGATATTGGGTCAAGATTACATCTCGCCTTTTTTTTGTTTGTTTGTTTGTTTTTGCAACTTGTATTGCAACAACAGGTGTCGGCCGACTCGAGCTCCTCCATGAATTCCAACACACCTCTGGTGAGGATAACTACTCGCCTCTCCTCCACTGCCGATGCCCCCATGCTGGCAGGAGTCTCGGAATATGAATTGCCAGAAGATCCAAAATGGGAGTTTCCAAGAGATAAGTACGTAGCCTGTTTCTCTTAACACTACCTACATGTCTGAAAAACATGACATAATTTGAGAGGAAACATCTTTCCCAATGTCTCCCAGGGTTTCTGTAGTTAAAGCTCAATTGCCTGAACCTCCTCTGAAGATGAAGATCCAATTCTGAAATGTCTTTTTTTTTTAAAATAGAAGAAGAATTTTCTCTGCCTATTGTTCTGATTTTATTTTCAGATTTCTGATAGATTTTTAGTTACCCTGCTGAAATTGTAACTCCTCTGTTATGACAGGAGTGAATGTGAAATGTTATTTCAAAATATATGCGATTTAGACTGGGAGAGATGTCCACATGTTGTTGAAAGGCAGTTGAAATTTCCCCAAGCAATACATCTGTACATTAAACCATACTTCTTAGTTGAAATATTCAACTTAATTGTTTAACATTTATAAAATATCATGTAGATATAAAGTCTAGAATATGGTATTAGAAAATCTTTTCTTTCTGTCATGATCTTCTTGGTAGGATTTTGTGTTGATTTTGTATTAGCTTTTATTAATGGAGATTGTTTTTCAATGTAGTGGGATGTTTTGCATATTGTGTACATATATGTACAGCTTGTGTGACTTAAACGTATTAAGTTTCAAGCAGAGCGTACTGAATCTTCATATATGCAAACTGATGTGGCTACCTAATATTTTCTTCAGAGTGTGTTGACTAACATGCAAAATGAGCTGCTGAATAATCTAATTAAAGCTGTAACCATATTTCTTAATATAAAAAAGACATGTAAAAGAGATATAATATTAACAGAGGTAGAACTGTGTTTACATGTTCAAGTTAGTACTAACTTTAAAAAGTCTTTAGGTGGCTTTGAGATAATAACACCTTTTATCGTCAACAGTTCTCTTTCAAAGTTCAGCATTGTAACTTTTGGATAGAAGAGCTGTAATTTTGAACCTTCTGACAACTGTTCTGGAAATTATTTTAATGATGTAGCTGAAAACTAGTGCAAAATGCTGTAATTGCCACCTGCAGTATTCTAGTCAACAGTGGGGGACTGTATATGTACTTCTGTCAGGCCATGCCCTGGAGGGATACCCTAAATGCGGAAAATTTTAGAGTGCTAAACATTTAAAACCAGCATTCAGCACAAATGTAGGTGGAGCAGATTTGCAATGAAAGGAGGCTATTTAGAGGCAGTTTATTAGGTTGGGGGGCAGGAGGCACACAATGAGGGGTTTGTTACTTTAGTCCTAGCAGGGCAAATAGCACATAAATTCACCAGTTTCCAATGCAAATGTTTGTTCTCTGCCAAGATCCTAAATTCAATTTTAGTTCTGGAGAAAATGCAGGATGACCTCAGCACAGCATATGCTGCCCTTCAGTCTTTGCACCTTTTTAAACTTGCATTTGCTTTAGAAACCAATCCAAAACAGCTCAAGGAATTCTCACGGAGGCAAAGACCGCGTTTGACAAGCAGTCTGTCCTCGACAGCAACTTCTGTCTTGTGCCTCAGTAGATAAGCAGGGTTTTCAAACCACTTAGCCCTGGTCTAACATTCTTCTGTTGATGGTATGACAACATCTCCCTGTATTTCATGGGAGAAGACAGAAGTCCATGCTTTTAAGTGTAAGTCTCTACATATATCATATCTGTGACTCCTGCTTTTGACCATGGAAAGCCAAGACCTTAAGAACGTGGTTATGAATGTGCTTATCCAAACTTGTCCCTACACTGGATAACATTAGCAGCCTTGAACCCACCGAGCACTCCCCCTCATTTCTTCCATGGCATTGCTACTGGAGTTAGATCATAATTTCTGCAAGTTACAGAGCATGAATGTGACCCTTAAGCACTTACACTGGAACCAAAAAGATTTTGCCTGGAGACTTTGAAGTTTCTTTTTTATTTTATTTAAAGTTGAGATCAACATCTTTGTGTCTGTCTGTTATAGCTGGGCAGGTTTTGCAACCAGGTGTATGCTCCACAAAATGCATTTTGCAGAGCCCAGTTAATGACTGCTCTTTTTAAAAGGTTTCTTACATCGACACTGTGATTATAACTGACTTTCAGTTTCCTTCAGTCTCTGCTTCCCGCTCTCTGAGCAGGGCCCGGGTGCTGCAGACAGGAGGCATCTTCTGTCACCCTCATACATGACACTTGTGTCAGCAAAGAGCCTGCAGCCAAGAAACAGCTACTGTGCTAGACCCAGCTGAGGGTAGATAGTGTCCTGTCTCACCCCTTAAAGGATCAAAGCACCAGGGGAATGCATGAGGACATCAGAAGAGTGATCTTGATTTGGGTGGGGAGGCTGTGGAGAAGATGGTTTGTAGGGGATGCTCGGGTCTGCCAAGTGCTTTGTCCCATGGAGGTGCTGCCTTTGTGCTGCTGCTTGTGCGGCCAGACAAGGAGAGCATCCCCTCTGTGTGAGCTGCACTGAGACATGGACCAATGATAGGACCAGGGGAAAGGGCAGGAAGATGCGCCAGGGAAGGTTGAGGTTGGCCATTAGGAAAAGGTTCTTGAGGCAGAGGGTGGTGGAGCACTGGAACAGGCTCCCCAGTGAGGTGCTCATGGCACCAAGCCTGACAAGATTCCAGCAGCATTTGGCCAAGGCCCTCGTGGACATGGTCTGAATGTTGGGATTGTCCTGTGCAGGGACAGGAGTTGGGCTCGATGATCCTTGTGGGTCCCTTCCAGCTCACAACATTCTATGATGCTATAATGCTATGTGGCAGAAGAGCGAAGCTGGTGGCAGCTGGTGGCAACTCCTGTCAGCCCTTTGAGGCACGTGAACACCACTGACACCATTAGCAAGTGAACCTTCTCCACGCACTTGTCACCGGCCTCTTTTCCCTTCTCTTGCCTTCATCCTCCCTCCTTTGGCCCATAAGAAGGCGGCTCTCTGGCCACCTCATCAGCTACAGAGAAATGGGTGTGATAATGACCCGCGTGCACCCAAACATGGTGTCTACTGACTTGCTGCCTGTGTCTCGTCTAATCTTTTCAGTGCCCATCTAATCCTTTCAGTGCAGGAGACCATTAGGCAAATGTTCATAGCCCGCATCCCCAAACAGAAAGCACAAAGACGAATTTTGAGCTAAAATTAAGCTGCCTGAGAGCATGTTTGAGTTTCCTCTCTGTTCCTCCACTGTGCCATTATATCACAGGAATTAGTAATATTTAAAACATCCCCCTGCTCTTACTACCACCCTTTACCATCAGCTACCTGAAAGTGCACATGTGCCAAGGCACACAAAGAAAACTTTTCTTTCATCTCTTTGCAGTCAACGTGAAAAAGATGATGACCGGCTGCGTTACAATGACAGGAAAAGCTTGTGTGTTGCTGGCTGCTTCCAAATTTGAGCCGCGCTCTGATGCTTTTTGAAAGCTCTGCCCCTCCACGCTGTGTCTTGCAGCTAGCCATCGAGTACAGCCTCTTCTTACAAGGAGAGGAAGAGCTTAAAAGTTGGGTTTAGCAACTGATCTGCCTGTAGGAGATGCTCGTTATATCGTCCCTAAGAAAACATACTGCAGCATGTGTGAAAACCAATGTGCACCCAGAGTCTCGTTAGTTCCGTGTGATAAATGCTTCTTGTTACAGCAAGTTGTTGAAAGCTTTTTATATTTAACCCTGGAATGTCACTAGCTCTGTCCCTTCACCACATGCTGTGTGTTAATCTGTTTACACCTCTAGGCTGACGCTGGGTAAACCCCTGGGAGAAGGTTGCTTTGGGCAAGTTGTCATGGCCGAAGCGGTGGGGATTGATAAAGACAGGCCGAAAGAAGCGGTGACTGTGGCAGTGAAGATGTTGAAAGGTAGGAAAATTGGATGATTAGGGATCAGAATGGGTGATATGGCAGTTCTCATCCACAAAAAGTTTCTTTTGTGGCGTCTGAACTCTGTCATCGTGGGGGGGGTCAAAGAGCACATAGCTGACCTCAGCATTCAGCAGTTTGGGGTGTAAATCTGCGCCCTTGACAGCCTGTTTATCTTGAGCAGTGAGTATTTAGGAGCCAGGAGATGTATTAACATCGTGTGGGTCTTTCTGCTTTTAGTTTAGTTCATGTCAGAGGCTGTCCATGTCTAGATCCTAGCCCATTTGTTCCAGGTGGTTAGTGCCTATTTATTTTGAATTTAATCGTAAGGTTAGTTTATAGGAAAGGCATAGTTATTGAAGGTTTGATAGCTAAAGACAGCATTTTTATGTCTTGTATTACTTTGTTGCCTCTTAAAATATATATAACTGAAGAGGTGGTCAGTCCATCACAGATGCTGAGACTATTTTTTGTTAGGACATAACATAGGACTCTGTATAACATACAGTGTATAGTGGAAAACAAATCCCTTATTCTACATTTTGAAGCACATGGGTTTTACACCAGCTGGTGAGCCTTAGTGAAGTTCAGGTTGGCACACTAGAAAATATGAACTGGATCTGTGTCTTGTACAGATGATGCTACAGAAAAAGATCTGTCTGACCTGGTGTCAGAGATGGAGATGATGAAGATGATTGGGAAGCATAAAAATATCATCAATCTCCTTGGAGCCTGTACCCAGGATGGTGAGTAAAGAAAAAAAAGTAAGCCAGGACTTTCCAACAGGTCTGCAAATGTCTCATTAATCATAATTTCTCAAGAGTTTTTAAGGAAACAGTCATGCTCTGATGGGATTTTTAGATATTTCCCTAGCTTAGCAGCAATATTTTAACTTCTGTCTCTCATTATACTTGCAGCTTTAATATGAGAAAGGGTGTAATATCATATGAAAACTCTCTAATCCCTTGCTAAAGGGGAAAAAATGACATTTTACAGGGGCTTTACCCACAGTCTGTTGTTCTGAATTGGCAGTCCTGCTTTAGTGGAACTTGTATCCCATGAATTTGAAATAAGCACTTTTACTCTAAAGACTACAGTGTTTTTGTTAAATGTGAATTTTGTCATGTAAAGCAATGCAAAATGACATAAAACTCTGGAAATTAAAATATCTTGAGAAGCACTTTCCCCTTGTTTGAGATGTCACGGCATTTTTTGATTGAAAGTGCCTGCTTTTTATGTGACATGGTCTGGAAGGAGTAAGCACTGGGTCAGGATTTAGGTAGTTTCAGTCACTAATTGTAGCTCTGCCGCTGTCCTGCTGTTGAGCTTTGAACCAGTCACTTCACCAAGTCCAGACCTTCTTTTCTTTCAAGTTGTGCTTCCTGATTGATGTCACAGTTAAACATTTATTAATTCAGTTCATTTATTATAGAACACTAAAAGCTTCTTTACATCAAAACATTTTACCCATTGACCTTACTCCAGTTTTCACACGGTTCTGTTTATCCAAAGGTCCACTGTACGTGATAGTAGAATATGCTTCCAAAGGAAACCTGCGTGAGTACCTGCGAGCACGCCGCCCCCCGGGGATGGAGTATTCGTTTGATATTAACAGGGTCCCAGAAGAGCAGATGACATTCAAGGACTTAGTATCATGCACGTACCAGTTGGCAAGAGGCATGGAGTACCTGGCTTCACAAAAAGTAGGTAGAACTTGGCAAATACCACACAAAGCGCATGGTGCGTATTTATTTGGTGCTTTATTTTTTTAGTTTACTTTTGTTCCCCCCTCGTTTGTGTTCAAGAATTTGCTGGGAGAAGGATCTTTCTCAAACAAGTTGCTTAATCCAAACTCTTGAAAACCAGTGGGAAAATTCATACACTTAAAAGTTTTTAATCTCTGTTTAATGACATCGCTAAAATAAGACCCAGAATGGATCGTTTAAAGTAAATATTGTGTACATATCTGCACTTTGAATTCATAAGCACAGGTGGTCACTTGATTACACAAGTCACTTTACTCCACCCATGAGATGACAGGCACAATTTGCCTTCTGTTTCCAGTCAAATTGACCAAACCAACTCGTGTAGGGTTGTAAAAGAAATGAATTCAGTTAGGGAAAGGATTTACAGAATGATAATCAGAATTGAGAAGACCACAAGATGCCGTGGTGAAAATTGTGAACAGAAGAGGCAAAAATAAATGGAGTGAATTAGTCACTTAATTAAGTGCCTTACTTAAAACTGGTGTTTGTCAGGAAAGCAAGCTTGTTGAAAGAATTTGTTTATCCTATTATGTCCCTAGACACTTATTTCTTCAACTTTTCCTCAAACTTTTTTAAACCAGTAATTTGATTAAATTATAGTTATGAAACCTTAAGTAGCCCTGTATAACTAACTCTGTAAACATACTGTGGCTTGGTGGACAAGCAATCATGAATACCCTGTGTGGTGCTTGGACCCAATGGCTAAACCAGAGCACCAGATATTGATGATAAGCGCTTCCTACAAGGTGTGGAGTGGTTAGTGGGATTTATACCAATTTCCAGTCAGGTCCACTCCCAAGCATGGAGTTATTTTTAACCAAAGACCAGGGCTGAGTGTAAACCTCCATTCCTGTTGTGTAAAGTCATGATTTTTTTATTGCTTTCCTGCACTTGTAGAGCTTAGGGGGAGGGGGAATCGAAGTCTAATTTTGCTTTTTTCCTTTTGTTTTGAAATATTAATTCTTAGTGCAGTAGGGTAGACAGGGAGACGTGCATGACACCAAGACAAAAGCTGCTAATGAAGTAAGCATGAGCATTGTATTAGGTAAAGCACCTTAGGATATCTCTTTCTAAGATTAATGAAACATTTGGCTGGCAGTGAGCCATGTCCCAAGAAAATAGAACTGTTGTGAAAGGAAAAAATAAATCTTTTGATTGGCAAATCATGAGAACAAGCATCTACCGAAGAAGCTCTGAAGTGCTGTTGTAGGACAGTGCCAAGAAGGTGTGTACTCGCACAGATGCACACGGCGGAACCATTTCATCATTGATCCAGTTCTTTACAAAAACACTTGATCAGCTCTGCATCGAACTTGACAGAATATGAGGCATTGCACAAGGCAGAGGGAAAACAAAGGCAGTACATAGTAAAACTCCGCATTCCGGTTCTTCAGATATCCCACTATTTCTGTTTGTATTTCACTAGTCCTTTTCCCCTTAGGGATCCATTTACTGAGCTGGAATAATAAGAGAGCTGGTCTTCTCACGGTATTTCCATCATGCAGGAACTGTGAGAAAGCTAGTGTTCTTGTTATTTCTATCCAATAAATGGCTCACTGTGACTAAAAAAGCCAAAACAACCCCAAAACAAAACAAAAACAAAAAAGATTTTTGGGCACTTTTTGATTTACAAAAAGTTTTTGCCTTACAAGCAATTATACATTGGAAATGGGATGTTGTTCCTAAGTTGGAAGGATGCTTTTTAAAATTCTGTTGATGTGTCCTCTTGATTGTTCCAGTACTGTGCAAGAACCAGAGGGGAGCTCCAGAGGGTTGGCTGTGAAACCTGTCAGATATGGAAATTAATAATAGCATCATTTTGGAGACAGGAAGACTCTCAGTTATAAAACTGTAGAGTATGAGGAAGCAGAAGTGTACTGCCAGAAGATAATTGGGTTTGAATCATTTGGTGTATTCACTCAGAGGTGTCACATGCCATTTGAGATGCTCTATGGTAACCCCAGCCTGATGCTCTGGAAAGGCACGAGTCTGCTGTAGATCCTGTGTCATCCCTGATAGTCTCATCCAGATACCTTGGGTATCACACAGCATCTCAGATGACAGTGTGTACTTCTATTTGAGCAACTGAATTGAGTTCCTAGTGTCTCAGAAGATGTTCTTGTTGGGTTTGAGAACAGGGACAGGGAGGTAGGAAGGCTGGCCAGTGTTGGTTCTGCTACTGTAGCGTTGCTGACGCTGAATTAGAAGACTGATTTGGTGCTGAAAGCATGTACAACAAACAAAGCATGTTGTCTGGTCCTGCGCACATGGAGGCATTGCTGAAGCAGGTTTTTCTTGGCAGTTCCCCATGACTAACCCAGTGAGGAGCAGAAGCTTTGTAGGCTCATTTTACCCATGCAGGATAAGAGATCTCAGAAAATTGCTGGGGCAAGTTACAGTGTGAGAAAGAAATTGGCTGTTGTACATTTTTTTTTTGTAGTGGTTCAGTCCAGCATGTCTATGCACATGCTGAAATAACGATTAATACAAAATTGAGGAGGAGAAAAAAAAAAAGGATATTTAACTTGAAAAGAAGTAGAATATCCTGGAGGGATTCCAAATGCAATGTTTCTTACCATGCCCCTGCCACCATAAACCTTTAATAAGACTGCTTAAACACAGGAATAATATCCTGAGCAGTCACAACATCCTTTCAGTGTCAAGAATCAGTTGCAAATTTTCAGGATAATGCTGAAGGAAAAATCTCTGAGGTGACAACATTTTTCGTTTCAGTATCAAAACTGTTTAAAAAGCAAACGGCCCTGCCCAAATTGGGTTTTTTGGGGGTTTTTTGGCCTTTTTTTTTTTAAATTAAATTATTATAGTCTCATGGTTGAAGTAAATACACACACCCTAGGCATCTAGTTTAAAATTATATACTGTGGATATATCTCATATTAAGATCTTTCATATTACAGTGGTTGCACTGATCCAGACTGTCAGGTTTTAGCTCTGGTGAGCAACTTAACAAAACACTCATTAACAGTATTTGTAATGGAAGTGCTGCAGTACCTGTACCTGGGCACGTGTAACAGAGAGTGAATCACAAAGAGTGTGGCACAGTTTGGGTCACCACTCAAGATTTCAGCCTTAGCAAAGTATAAGTCTTAAATAAACCAGGCTTTTCTAAGAGGCTTCTTAGAACTGTCGTTCAACTTGGAAACACCAGCTGAGGGGATGGATTGCAGTAATTAAGATAATCATATATCACAGGCTTGTAGTAAATGTGTGGCTTTCCCACCTTGTGATTTCAGTTAAAATCTGTAAAGGAGACTTAGTTATGGTGTAAAAGTAATTTCACTTTTATAGCAGTTTATTTCATTGGGCCTTTTTTTGTTCTTTCTTTCTTTTCTTTCCAGTGTATCCATCGAGACTTGGCTGCAAGAAATGTTTTGGTAACTGAAAATAACGTCATGAAAATAGCAGACTTTGGTTTAGCCAGAGACATCAACAATATAGATTATTATAAAAAGACTACTAATGTAAGTGGATGGTTTTTTCTTATCTCTGGAAACAAGTGTTTCTTTCAATGATTCACTTCAAAATTATGATTATAAACTTAGTAGGCTTCTTGTACAGCAGCCTCGCTTTTCATCACAGACAGAGAATAGGGATCAAAGCCATAAACATTTCTGTCCCCTTTTACAGTGACAGTTAAAAAGATAACGAAAGAGGCTGTATATGGTATGATTTATTAGAAATGCTACAATACAAGAATTGTTTTTCATGTGTTCCTGACTCTAATCACTTGAAATAAGTGAAAATATTCCCGTTGATTCCAGCTCATTTTGTACCAAGCCTAGTATCTTTGAAAAACACTGTAGAAACAGTGCTAGGAATAACCATAATAAAAATCCTGTTTGTGTGTGGTATTGCCACATAGAGCTTTATGCCTTTTGCCTGTACTTAGCTTGTTATGTGCAAGTTATGGCAGTAGCATCAACATGGGGCTAGAGGTTGAGAAAACTGATTTTTCTCCCCACTCTGTTATCCTTTTGCTGTTTAATCTGTACCAAATTGGGAAGATAAAATGGTCCAGATGTAGTTGTTGATTGGAGTTGCCTGGTTTGAACAGCTTAGAACTCCTTCTCAGGGCATTTCTTAAGGTTCTGATGAGCTACACTTGGGTTTTGATGAGAACTTTGCAGAACTCATTCAGTTCTACAGAATATTTTGCATAAATATTAATTATTATCATAGATCATGTTAAGTGCCTTATCTATGAAAATAAAGCACTAAGTGATTAATGACATATTAATGGTAATATCTGCCTACTTCCAAAAGACAGCACAACCAGGTATGGGTATGTTGATACTGGAAGGAAGTGAACCTTCTTCATATCAAATTTAGTGCAGCTCCTGGGTTCTGAGCAGAGCAGACTTTGTGTGCAAAGCAACAGGCGGTTCTGACTGTGAGCTTTGGGTCACTGCAAAAGGTGGAACAGGAAAACAAAAGTCTTGGATTCAGTGATCGACTTATTTTTTGCAGGCAGGCCTAATTTTCAGAGGATTATTGATTTCTATTTTTTTTCTTTAAAGAGGCATACTGGAATGGTCTTTTAAATTTTGATATGCTTATCCTATTGTTCTTCTACCAAGAAGTCTGGGAAGTTAAGAGCATTTAACTGGAAGAGTTAAATGCTCTTAATTTTATCTTCAATGTTTGTAACCATTTTTCTTAATGGTCTTCCTGCTTTAGCCCATTTTACTATTTTTACCCTGGAAATTTTCAAAGTTAATTATTTGCTGGTTTGCCTTAGCAGACTATTCTCTGAGAATTTATTAATCTTTAAAAAAAAAATAAAAATGTTGAAATCGTCCTGTAAATTTTAATTTTTCTTCCCTTCCCTCCAAACTTACAGGGACGGCTTCCAGTAAAGTGGATGGCTCCAGAAGCTCTGTTTGACAGAGTTTACACGCACCAAAGTGATGTGTAAGTGGTCTCATTTGAATGGGGTTTCAGGGGGTGGGAAGGAGGGTTGTTTTGGTTTGTATTTGTTAAATTTGGGGATATTTAAAATGTATTTTCCTGTCGTCCTTTAGCTTTAAGTGTTTTCATTCTGTTTCACGTATTAATAGATGGAACAGGACTTGCCCTTAGAAAGTGAGGATTTTATGGTAGACTGCTAACCAGTGCTCTGTTACTAATCTGCCCAGCTTCAAAGCACATGAAAGGTGGAAAATGCTAACCTCCTTCTGTCAGTGCGGAAGTTTCCCCCCTTGAACTTATTTACGGATGTGCAGCTACAAAGAGTCTATCTAATTTGCTTGGCTTTTGACATACTCTAGACTTCCTTCAGGTTTTTTTTTTTTTTTTTTTTAAAAAAAAGGAAAGAGAAAAAAGAAAGAAAGAAAAAGTTCCTGAAAACTTCTTATAAAAATTTGTACTAAGATTAGATGAAATAAAACATAGGCTGGATATACTGATTTTCTCTGATTTTTAGAAGTGTTGTTGCTTCCCAGCAGTACTTCACATGTAGTAGGAAATCATTGGACTCTGACACTTCAAAATCTTTTAATGTGTGCACCGAGTTGCTGGCTGATGCAACTGCTGAGGATTCATTCTGCTTCCCCTTACAGTTTCCTCTGCCCATCTACAGTTCTCATGTGCATTGTGCTTGAAGTAGATGTGTAATTTTTTTTTTTATGCGATGCAGATGAAGATCTTATGTTTTTTATTTCTCCAAGAGAAGCTGTTAACTGTG
The DNA here is from genome assembly GCF_000700745.2 of Antrostomus carolinensis. Taxonomy (NCBI): domain Eukaryota; kingdom Metazoa; phylum Chordata; class Aves; order Caprimulgiformes; family Caprimulgidae; genus Antrostomus; species Antrostomus carolinensis. The sequence continues at coordinate 80,167 of NW_010322357.1, forward strand.
AAGGGCTGGATGCTTCCCAGCACAGGTGTATAAGGTTATACATGTCAGTGCAGGGTTAAAAAGAAAAAGGGCAGGGTGGAGAAAATAAGAAGTATCTCCTCTTTCTTCAACCTCAGCACTTCCTGAGATGCTCTCTGCTTAAGAAAAGCATTTATTGAGGTTTTTCCCCACAATCTTTACATTATTTACAAAGGAAAGTATATACACAGGTTAAGGATGGATCAACCTTTTGTTTTAAAATAACATCTTAGCGAAATATTTAAGTGAATGTGAAGTAAACTACTTCCCTGGTTCAGGGCTGAAAATCAGTCTGAGCTCCTCAGCAGGCAAGGAGCACGAGGATTTCAGTGCTGGAACTTGGACATTCTTGGCCCCATGGTGGCTTTGAGGATGGCTAAAGATAATATTATTGTAAGTTTGTGCAAACAGTTTACTAAAATACACTGCTGCGAAGCTAGGAGAGCTGCAGAGAAGCTCGGGGAGCCAGTGCAAGCTGTGTGCTGTTCCTCACCTGGCAAAGCTCCCTGCCAAAGAGCCCTAGGTTGCCAGCAAGGCGTGATGAGGCAGGCTCTGGAGGAGGCGGCAAGCAGGCAGGAAAACCGGCTTAAAATTATCCTCCTTTGTTTCCTAACAAAAATTAATAATAATAATAAAAAAATAGAAGTGCAGAATGATGCAAAATATTTTTTGTTTTGAACAGTCTGCTTTTTCCAAAATATCCCGCCACGTAATTGCAATCCAGCTCAGCTGTGAGTGTTCTGTAAACAATTAAGCTGTGAAGATGCAGTTCTTTGCAGTAGCCCTGGAGACTCGAGTGCTCAGAGCACACTAAACAAAAGCAAAGACTGTGTTTGAGAACATGCTCAGGTCAGTCCCTACTCTATCTGCTGCCCATGCATCTGATTCACTTCACAGTTTGATGTCCTGTTCAGGGTGGTCGGAGTTGGGCAGGTGCTGATTTAAGCATCTCCTAAGAGAGACTGGTAATCATTGTGACTGCCGCAGACACCTCTCTGTTTTCATCAGTAAGGTTGATCTACTAATGCAGTTTTTCTCTTTGATTTGTAGTTGGTCATTTGGTGTGTTAATGTGGGAGATCTTCACGTTAGGAGGATCACCCTACCCAGGAATCCCAGTGGAGGAACTTTTTAAGCTGCTTAAAGAAGGGCACCGAATGGATAAACCTGCCAACTGCACCAATGAACTGTAAGGACCCTTATTTGCTGTACCAGGATTGAAGGGCACAAACTGTACTGAATTTACATGGTTAATGCTACCCATGGAAGAATCAAATGTTTTCACAATTGCTTGACTCTAAAATTGTGGATATATATGTGTGTATAGATAGGTAAAGAAAAGGTCTTCTGGAAATGTTTGACCGAGGATACTTTGCACACTCTGCTGTGATACCATTGAAAAAAGAAAAACCATCTATAAGCCAGTCTTCATCAGTGTTTTTACACCCATATTTGTTTTATTTTAATCTCGTGAACATGAAAATTCCTAAATGGCACACATACCACTAATCATATGTAAGGTACATTAGGCTGGTTTTGTACACAACAAAATACATCTGGTAAATTCATTTGGGAACTTCTGCATTAACACAAGATTATCTCCTGGTGATGAGGGGAGAGTGTTTTCCCTTTCTGGTATTTCAGTATAGCCCTTAAATATTCTTCTCCCCCCCCTTCCTCCCCCCCCATTTTAATTTATTCACTTCACAAAGACTGCAATCCCCAACATGCAAATATTTAAGGACGTGTAATTTAATACCATTGAAATTCCTGGGACAGAAAGCTACAGAATCAGGTCCACAAAAAGGTAATTTAGACACTGGGCAAAAGAGCTAGAGGAGTAGAAATGCACCTTTGAGGGAAGGGAGTATTGCATGATTTTGGGAAAATCAGTGGTCCATATGTAGGTCTGTGGGTGCTCGCTGCTTTACTTGTGATGAAGAACACTGTCTATGAAGAGGTTTATGTGAAGGATGTGTGATTTCAATTAAGCCAAGAAAATGTGTATTTCTTACAGCTATATGATGATGAGAGATTGCTGGCATGCTGTGCCTTCACAGAGACCAACTTTTAAACAGTTGGTAGAAGACTTGGATCGGATTCTCACTCTCACAACTAATGAGGTAGGTAAATTGCTTCCCTCCATAAGCTGCTGATCAGGACAAATGGTTCAGGAGACAGATGGAATTTATTCGATTATGAAATCCTGCTCAAGTTCTCTTCTTGTTCTGTTTGTCGTCCTCTGAGGTTACACACAGCTAAACTATGTGAAATCCTCGGTTTCTTGCCATTATGCCTTGATTTACATAACTAAACAGAAACACATCTTGAAAGTGTTTTTGTTTATTTCTCATTGCATCTTTTGATGTTTTTAGCATAGCAGTATCGAGGGGTTACACATGGCAGGTTGAGAGGCAATGTTTATGTTTGAACATTAATTTCGTGGGAAGGAGAAGATGTATCATTCATTTATCAACTCGATTTGATTCCCAGCCATGATATGTAGGTCAGAAGAGGAGAAATTGTCAATGGTTGATTTCAGATTATATGTCTGAGAGTGAATTAGGTTCACTGAAATAGCTCTCTGTGGAGGGAACAAGGACCCACAGGGAACGTGTGAACAGCCATCCAATTATCCAAAGGTCCTGCCTAACACTGCTTCAGGTTGGGATATATGAATGCAAAAACGTTTTATTTGAAGAGCATTCTTTCAGAGGTTTGAGATATTATTAGTTTTTAGCAAGGAACACACTGATTAGAGTATTCACACAGGAATTGGTTCTCTTATCACTAAATCACATGCACCTTTGAGGAAGATCACAAGTGATAGAAATCCTTTTGGTACAAGCTTCTTTTGAGAGAAAATGCTTGGTGTCCCAGAGATACTTTACAAATTCCTATAATTTCTGAGAAATTATATGTATAATGGGAAGAAAAAAAAAGGAACAAACCTCTTACAGAGGAAAGTTGCAACAACTTGTTGTTGACCATTTCAAAATAAATTTTTCAGATTTGCTGTGATTATAACACTTCTTTATGGGAAGGTAGAAAAAAAATTTGGATCATTTTATATTGCTTTCTAATTTTTCAGAATTGTCAGAGAAATAAAAACTTGCTTCTTAAGCAGCATTAGGAAAGGCTGTATGCAACAGAGGTGACAGGAGGACCTGAGTAAGGAGATGCTGGTTTTTATCATCATCATTTACCCAGTAGATCCCATTGAAAAAAAATTTGGCTTCAGTAGCAGCTATAAACTTATCTGCATTCTGTTTTGGAAGGTTTACTCTAAGAAATGGCACCTTCAGAGATGGCTCAGAGATGAGGCAGCATAACGTGCTCTCTACAGAGTAGATAACGCAGCTCTGTGTACTGTTACCGTTTTCCTCTGATCCAGTACTGACTGCATCTTTTCCTGCCTAATTTATATACGATTTCACAAGCGATGGGAGGTGGGCTGGCTGCCCCTCTGGAGTGCTGGGTGGCTTGGACTGGAAATTTCATTTGCAATTTTGTTTGCAATTTCAAAAGGGAGGTTCTGGGCTGTAATTCTCAGCCTGGGAAAGGATATCGCTTACTTTTTTGTGTGTGTTTAACCATCTTGCCTTCCCAGTTCTCTACTGCTCATGGACCTGGAATGATCTCAGAGGTAACCTGAAAAGGCCTTTGGGGTTTTGTAAATTACTTTAGACTTGGAATTGTAGGAAAAACGGCTGGAAAAAGCTCAGGAACACATCCAGTCCATCTCACTGTCCTATGGCAGGATCCACTATACATTTGTCATTCCTGACAGATGTTTATGTAACTTGTCCTTAAAGATCTCCACTGCTGTATTTCCGCATCACCCCTTGACAGTCTATTGCTTTGTTTCATTGGCCTTACTTCTTGAATGTCTTTCCTAATCTCCAATCTTTCAACATAAGATACTGCTTTTGTCCTATTTACCCTGGACGTAGAAAGCAAACTATTTCACTTGCCTTTGCAGCACTTTTTATGTTCCTGAAAACCTGTCATGTTCTCACTCAGTGTCTCCTGAGAACTCCAGTGTGTCCCATTTTTCTCCATAGTTTGTGCTTTCAAGACCTCTAATTTTATGTAGTCTGCACAGTTTTCCTGAAGCACAGGTCCTTTGTGCATCAGTTTGACGATACTTCTGCTTGTCCTCTCCACAGTGGCACTCTCCCTTTCCTCTCAAAATAACACATACAGGGTCAGCCTGATTTACCCAACAATTCAAAAAGTTACTAGGGCAGCCAATAATGTAGTCTTCTGTATTTGTGCAGGTAATTATTTCTGCTTAAAATGGTAATGTCTTGCTATTCTCCATGCTGAATTGCCACCAGAAGTCACCAAGAGTCAGCCTCATGGCTGTGTTGTTACTTCAGTACCAGGAACCATGCTCACACTGGGAACTTCTTATGCCTCTTTATGTGACTGTGGCCCTTGACATTGGATAAGGAGGCTGCAGGGGGGATAAGGTTCCTACTTTCAGTAATGAATTCATAAATGAATTACATCATGACTTTTCATATGACGTTCCCATGCTTCATATCTCATGAGAAAGCTGTTTCTTCAAATACTGGAGTACTTTCCTCTCCTATGTGTCTAGAAAGTGCTTGATTATTCTGCTCACATATGATTGGTTTGCTAAAACATAAATGGTTTTTAGGGCCACAAAAATGATCAGAGGGCTGGAGCACCTCTCTTATGAGGACAGGCTGAGAGAGTTGGGGCTGTTCAGCCTGGAGAAGAGAAGGCTCTGAGGAGACCTTATTGTGGCCTTTCAGTACTTGAAGGGGGCCTATAAGAAAGATGGGGACAAACTTTTTAGCAGGGCCTGTAGCAATAGGACAAGGAGTAATGGTTTTAAAATAAAAGAGGGGAGATTTAGACTAGATGTAAGGAAGAAATTTTTTACAATAAGGATGGTGAAACACTGACATGTGTTCCCCAGAGAGGTGATAGATGCCTCATCCCTGGAAACATTCAAGGTCAGGATGGATGGGGCTCTGAGCAACCTGATATAGTTGAAGATGTCCCTGCTCACTGCAGGGATGTTGGACTAGATGGCCTTTAGAGGTCCCTTCCAACCCAAACCATTCTATTCTGTTCTGTGATACGTGACAAAATTGTCCTCATGATCTTCTAAAAGCTTAGGTAGCAAGATAGGCAGCGATCAGAGATCCAAACTGCCTTCTGTTGCTGCCTACTGTATTTGTCAGCATTTTAAAACTTCCATTCCCTCTCTCTTTAAAAATCATGGCCATTTTTAAACTATAATATGGTAATGATTGAATTTCTGACTTAAAATATGTTAACCAAGAACTAAATTACCCCAAACCTAAGCACAGCAGCATAAAATACCGTCTGAGGTGGAAGACTTGTCTCATCAGTACGATCATAACTTGTGGTTTAGCAAATGAAGAGATTGCTTTTAAATGAATGCAGCTGCCTTTAGAAGTTGAAAGAGAACGAACATTTCAAGGGGAAAAATAACTTTATTCTCCTGCCAAAACTCTTGTTTCTAGCAAAAGAGCCTTAACCCAAAACTTGGATTCAGCAGATATTATTTCCTTTTTTAATGACTGCTTTGGTCATGGCTACTCTGGGACACACACACACACGCACGCATATGAGTATATAGTGTAAAAACCCCAAATCTAGTGCATTTAATTTTGTTTTCCTTTCAGTTCTTTTTTTTTTTTTTTTTTTTTTTGCACATATGCCACTGCATGTTTAAACACAAATTTAATATCACAGAATATAAAACAGATATTCAAACTGACCAAAGGAATATAAAGTTGGAAGTATCTTTCCCTCTCCAAATCATTACCATGTGCTAAAGAAAAATGGTTCTATTTAGGATGAAATTTCATTTTTATCATTGCGAGTGAAAAGTCTTCTTTTGATGTGGTTGGCATGTTTATTTCCACTGACGCGGCTAATGCTGGCGATGTTGGACTTCAGAAAAGTCCTGTGTTATTGGTTTGTTTTTTTCTTTCTCTATTGAAGCTCCTTGTTTTATGAGCTATTGAAGCAACAGGCAGTTTTGAATGCGATTGCGTTACAGAAATGAGTGTCATTTTTAAACTGTTCTTTTACCCACTATGTAATCAAGCCAAATCAGAGCAACATGTTATTCTCACTCACTCTCTAAAAATGCAATTTATTTCTTTTGTCATAGGAGTATCTGGACCTCAGTGGACCTCTTGAACAGTATTCACCTAGTTACCCTGACACGAGGAGTTCGTGTTCTTCAGGTGATGACTCTGTTTTTTCTCCCGATCCAATGCCTTATGAACCTTGTCTTCCCAAGTACCAACACATGAATGGAAGTGTTAAAACATGAAAAGAAATCATGCAGAAGAATAAAGAAACGAGAACATCAAGCTACCTACTACATACAAACCAAAATCTTTTCTCCAGGACCTTAATGTTTCTGCTTGTACATATGAAATACGGGGAGGAAAAATAAAAAAGAAAAAAAAATAACTTGGAGGAAAGCAGTCAGAACATAAGGAATCTCCTAATTTGCAACTTTTAAATATTCCCAACAAAGAAGAATGTTTATGAACTAGATACCCATCGCTATCAATTTTCTGGCTTCCTGTAAGCTGCAACAGATTTTGTTTGTACAATGGACCAGTTGGACTTGAGGCAAACTCTGAATCTGCCTTTCTTGTTTATTTTGTAATATTTGGAGAAAATATATGTTGGCACACACTTACAGAGCACAAATGCAGTATATAGGTGCTGGATGTATGTAAATATATTCAAAATATGTATAAATATATATTATATATATTTACAATGAATTATTTTTTGTATTGATTTAAAAATGGATGTCCCAATCCACCTAGCAAATTAGTCTCTTTTTTAACAGCTATTTGCTAAATGCTGTTCTTACACAGAATTTCTTAATTTTCACCAGCCAAAGGTGGAAAATACTTTGCTTTCAGGGAAAATGGTATATCATTAATTTATTAACTAATTGGTAATGTACAAAACAGTTAATCGTTTATAGGGTTGTTGTGTTTTTGTAATTTAAATGGCATTTCTATGCAGGCAGCACAGAGAACTAGTAGATATATTGCTCAGACTTTACTAGTTTTCAGATCTTTAAAAAAAAGAAATATTTACAGTATATAACTAATTTTGGGGAATTAAACTTTTGATTTATTTGTGTTTAAAAACTGCAGTGTCAGATGATTATTCTTATCAAAACCAAATCCTTTAACAAGAAAGTCTTTTATTCTCTATACCTGTCACTTTAATGATTCAACTCTTTAACAATGTTTCCCTTGGCCAAAAAGCAGAATCATTCCACACACCAAAAAAAAAGAGAAAAAAAAAAAAAAAAAAAGAAGAAAATTTTAAAGAGGGTTTCTAAAGTAGAGAGACATGAATTTGTCTATAACCATAGCAGAATGTAGTGCTCTAAAAGGAGCTGAGCTTCTACCCTGAGTTGCACATGCATTGAATTAACTACAATTCTCTTCCCTGAGTTGGATAATAGGTTCCAGACCTTTTGGCCTGGATCTTTTGCCTTTTAGACTATCCCTCTATTGTAACTTAAATTAAAAAGAGAGAAGTTGTTTATAATGAGACTTTACCATAGGAATATCAGCATCTTTTTAAGGGATTAATTCATGCTGACTCCAGTATTTCCTTCTGATCCATTCCATAACAGTAGGTATAGCACTGGCCTCTGCTAAAAATATCACTGTTGTTTGTATCTTTTTACGGAAGTCTCGTGTTTTTACTTTCAGAACACTCACACTGATATGGCCATGCAATATGAATGCAAATTACACTGTTTTATGTGGTGGTGTTTTTTTTGGTTGTTTGGTGGTTTGTTTGTTTGTTTTTTTTCTTTTTAATTGGGTAAAAGAAGTATTAAATCTGATAACTTTTGTACTGACAATAAAATGTTTCTACAGATATTAATGTTAAAAATTACAAAATAAATGTCATGCAGCTTATTTTTCCTAATCCTTTGTGTCATACAAAATGGTTTCCTGAACATCAAGTGGTGGAACATGTCCAGAAATGCTTCCTTTTGACCTTATCGTAGATCCTATATTACAAAGAAATTCTTTCAGGAATAATGCTTTTGCCTCTGTAAGGCATTGTCTTATAAAATGTCTGCTCATGAATACCATGGGTCATTTGAATAAACATGTGTACAGTCTTTGGTGTTTGTGGGGTGGGACACTTTTTGCTGGAAAATGGTTTGAAGTGTTCATAGTGTAGACATAAATTGTTTTCTCTTTTTATTTTGTCAAGCTCTATCCTTTAATTAGTGAGATTTCTCAGTCACGCTGGAGAGGTTGAAGGACCATTTGTAGAGATTTTAAAAAAATCTTAACAGGTGGAAAAAAAGTCATAATGGAAAGAGTATAAAAGGGGTTTTTTGTTACTTGAAAACAGAAAGAAGACACAGCAAAATAGCTAGTGCTTGAGACTGAAATGGGGACTTTATGGTCACATTACTGTTGCAGGTTAGCCAGAAAATGGTTCTTGAACCTGGTCTTCACCACATGGTGCAAAAGTGCTCCAGACACCAAACTATTCTTTGGTTTCTTTATGCCTTTTTCTGCTTTGACCAGAAATCCCATGAAAGTAACTTTCTAAAAAAGTGTCTTTTAAAAACTGGTGTTTTCCAACTGAGAATTATCTGATTGAAATAATTCCCACTGGCTTTACTAAAAAATAACAATTCCTTTTCCCTATGACATCTCTTACTACTAGCAGCAGTGGTAGTTACTGTCTGACCACAATATTCTGAATGACACGTCTGGTTTTAAAATTCTCTTACAGGGTGTTGGAATATCTTGAATCTTGTTCTGCCCCTATTGAAATAAATTTAGAAGTGTCTTTTCTACTTTGTTATCTTTTTAAAATAACAGTACATAAACACTCAGATACATGATGGAAAGGAGCTATTAAATAATGTAAACTTATTTGGTTACCTTTGTTTTGTTTTAAATGGTTTATTTGCTTTTTCCTGTGTTCATTCTTATTTTAGCTCTCAAAGATTTAGATTTGCACCTTGGAGATAGACAACAATTTCACAAACAGTTTCTAGGGGAGAAGAACGACATCATCTGTGTGTGGAGGAAGGAAATTAGGCAGCTGGAAATAAAACGTAGCACTGAAATTTGTGTGAAGGGGACATATTCTTTATTACTCTGCCTGCCTTTTGCTCTTTCATTAAAAGAAAGGGTTAGAAATTTGGATTGCTATCTTGTCTAGAAATGTAGTTGCCATTAATAACAGGAGCAATAATGAAGAGTAGCATTATGTCAGGAAATGGATTTATATTGATGTGGATAATGAGGATTATGTTCTGTGTTTAATAGGCTTCCTGCAGCACCTAATTGTTTCTTGTCTCTTGTTTTCATATTGATTCAATTCAACACTAATATAAAAGAAAATATGGATGTAGAAACCAGGTTTGTTATGGTTCAAGGCCATAGCGAAGTTCACGTTATCTGCTTTGTTTTTCCCCCCACTTTTTTACTATAATATAGGAAGTAGCATGGACTATATAGATCAGGTAAGAATATAGCTTCTGTTCTGTCACTTTTTCTGTTGATTTCATATAATTCGGTATCTGTTTTGTTGCACTTTTACAAAAGTAAGAGTTGAACTGTGTTCTGAGTTTCAAATTTGTCAAATGACAAGTTTACTCTTTTATTTCTGGAAGTAACATCAACAAAGCTGTGGATAAAATCCATTAATTTTCATGTCTAGCCCTTAAGAAAAAGCATCACAAACTGAGGTCTAGAGACCATCCTTTTAGTGAAAGATTCAGTGATCTCAGTGTAATTAATTAAACAAAGAGAAAGTTAAGAGTTGTCTTGATCAGGGTATATCAGCTGCTGTTGGAGTAAAATACTTCTTAATAATAAAGATCTCTTGCATAAAAGCTCCAGATCCAGTACCTGAAAGGTGGAGCAAGACCCATCCAGGCTAGGTGGAAAGGCATGGCTTTTGGATGGCAGAAGTAAAGGGTGGTATGAGCAGTGTACCAATGGGTGCCATTGACCTTCCTGTAGATGGAACAAACACGATCTCCTGTGGCTAAAATGTGAGCAAAATCCAACAGTGAAGTGAGCTCCTGTCCTCCAAATGTGTGATGGGAAAGCTTGTGTCATGCAGATCCTGAGTGGTAAGTTTTGGAGAGTTTCTGTAGTCCAGCAAGTTTAACGTATGTGCAGAGAGTGGCTGCTCAAATCAGCGTGTGATTGTTATTGTTAAGAAAAGGTAAAGACTATTAGAAGATAAATCCTTTAGCTAACCTTTCAGAAACTTCCAGATGCTTTAGTTTCATTTGGATTTTTTTAAGAAGCCTAACATACTCAAGGGAAAAATTGAGGCCAAAAAATTGGTATTCATAGAAGGAAAAAAATAGCCATAGAAGGGAAAAAAGCCAACCAACACTTGTTTTCGAAAGGTCATCTGTCTATCCTGTAATCAGGAAGTTCTGTATCTGTATAATTTGATCTAATTATTATAAAAATATTTCATTGATTTTTCCACAGTAAATGTAATAAATTTGTTGTGAGGAAGTATAAGTTACCTCTAACACTTTGTGCTTGGAAAGACCATCAATCCTTCTGTGCCTGTAAGTATGTCTGTGTACTTCTGAACATTTGTTGTTGTGAGTCCTGAATGTTACAAACAGCTTAAATGCAATGGACTTTGTGATGCAAGTCTTTTTTTGGATCCCCTTTTACCTATCCAAAACTTCTGTTAACAGGATTTTCCATAAAGCTCTAAAGGACAGACAAGATGGAGGTCGTCATCCTCTTCACAAGGATGCATGGAGACAGAAGAAGGGGCAAGAGGCACCAGTTGCTTCAGGGTATTTCTGTCTGGATTTTAGAAACAATTTCTTCACTGTGAGACCACTTGAACAGTGGGATAAGCTGCCTAGAGGAGCAGTGGAATCTGCCTGGCTGTAGATATTCAAGACTTGGCTTGACAGGGCTGTAGATAACCTAACTTAAGGTCCTGCTTTCAACACAAGGTTGGCCAAGATGGTCTTCCAGCTGAGGCTTTTCTCTGATTTTGCAAATCTGTGTTATTGGCCAAAGATAAGCCAGATCTGCAAAGGAGTTCTGGAAAGCTGCACTGGCTCACGCTGAAGTTGTCAGTGGGATGCATTGTTCAGTGAATTCAATTTAGTGATGCATTTAACAAGAGAGAGGTTCCCCTCTATTAAGGCATTTTGATTTTAAAAGTCAGGTCCTGGCTTGCTTTTGATTATTACAGCTGGCCAAAAATTTTCTGATTGAATTTCTGTGCAGTGGAAAACACTGTTTGGTCAAAAGCTTTCCAAAGCATGAGTGTCTTGTAGAAGATAAAGTATGTTGACCTTATCAGAATGACATGACCCTATCAGAGTCATCCTGTCAGAAGGAAATGAAGTCATTTTATGTTGCAATTAGTTAATAGTAGACAATAATATATGAAGTCAAAGTAAGAATGGAGTTTTTTATTTTATCAAAACAATGGTTAGGTTAACTCAGTTACACCCAAGTACTGCAAATAGTTGCACTTTTAAAATCTTTTATTTCCAGTTCAGGCTGTTGAGTTTTTTCCCCAAGTACCAGAATTTCTTGACACCTCTATCAATGATGTTTATATTGCTTGGAGCTGAAAACCTTTGACAAGCTTTTTCCTGATTTACCAGCTGTGGCTCAAAACACTTTCTGTCCCCTACAACCAGACTGCTGTGAGTGAGGCCAGGAGCTGGCGTATCTCAGGAGGGTTTTTGAGGAGCCTGGTACCACTTCCACTGACCAGCACTGGGGAGGTGCTGGGACCAGACTGCCTCCCTAAAAGAGTAGGGCAAGATTTTCCAAGGCCTCAAAGTATTTCCAGGGAAGACTAATATTTCCTTGTGGCAGAGTAGCAACTCATCTCTTCTGCTATGGCATCGTGACTTTGAATTGTCCGAGGCAATAGAGAGAGAGTAGAGAAAATGGACAGGAAACAAGAGCCCTGATGTCACTGCTGTCTGGAGAAATCTATGGCTCATTATACTGGAACCAAAGTGAGTTCCAATTTATGGGAAAAAAAAAAAAATCAATACTGCCAAGGAGTGTTTTAAAGACATCTCGGAGAAGGTAGCCAAGCTGCAATATTTTCTCTAGACGTGTTTCCCTGGCATAACTATAGGTTTTTTTAGGGCTATTCAGCAGCATACAATACTTTCTTCTCCAAAAGTTTGTTGCCACAGAGATGCACAAATTGAAAGCTGAATACTGCTATATTGCTAAATTCAGTAAGTGAGGGATCTGCCATGGGAATGATGGTCTGGAAGAGCAGACCATTCAGAGGAGCAGGCTACATCCAGGTCTAGAAAGAACAGGTGTGACACTGCTGGACAAAATGGAGTTGCATCTTCTTACATCATGCCTGCATTTTCAAGTGTTACGTGCCAAATCCTAAACACCAAGAGCACTTGAGAACAGTTTGCCACGATGAAAGGTTAGTGCCAGTGCTCCTGAGGAAACCCTGACCACGTATGCCTGCAGCTGGCCTGTGATGAGGTGTCCTGAGGAGAACAATTAAGTGTCGTGGCAGAAGGATGCCTTTGTTCTTTGCTCAACCAGCTGTTTTTGGAGAGGATAGGACAGAGCCCACAGTGTACAACTTCTGCTGGTGCAAAATTAGTTTGGAGGTAAGGAACCTTCTCCATGCAACATTCATACTGGTGGTGCAGAAGATACATGGTGAAGGGAAAGCAATGGTCTGCCACAAGCAAGCAGTGTGCTGCAAGAGAAGAGGTGAGAGAGGAACACTTGTGCAGTTGGCACTGGCTCTTAATTCAAAGTTTTTTCCTTATGAAACTGCTCATTTTCTCCTCGTCAGCTCCGGGAATCCGCCAACCCAAATGTCTCTGCTCATCTCCTGTGGAGCTGCCAATGGGTTTGAAATGAAACTGCCAGCATGCAACTTGCCTGGAGCATCCAACTTTTCTGAAGCATTTTCTTTAATGGACACTCTCTTTTCTTACCAGTTTTCTTGAATATATTTCATTTACTTTTAAGTAAGATTTAAAAAAAAAAAAAAAAAAATTGCATTTTTCAAGTCATAGATTTGGGAAAAAAGAACCCCAAGGGTTTCTGCTAGCAAATGGCAAGTAGTAAAAACATTGCCTATATATTTTTCCAAATTCATATTTTCCCTCTCATTTAAAATTTCCAAGACTTGTTCCCTGACAGCTGTTATAATAAATGGTGGACTTCTTCAGCTGATGTAATCCAAGACTTCATTCATGTCAGAGGAGATGTAATATTTATTTATCAGCTTGTCAATGAAGTATGATGCTTTGATTTGTTTTGGGGTTTTTTTAATGTTCAGTAGCCATTTTGTTTTTTGTTTTTTGTTTTTTTTTTTTTACCATTTTGTTTTTTTGTTTTGTTTTGTTTTTTTTTTTTCCAGTAAAAATCACGTTTATATCTAATTATCTGTGTAGCCTAGATCTCTTCAAGAATTTTTGTAGGTCCAGCCCTACAGGTTGCTAAATTATGAAGCTAATGCCATATAAATGTTCAGTAGTCAAGTAATAGACGTAATCATGACAGGGTGTTGGAACAGTCGATAAAAATGTTACTAACCAGATAAAAATTCTGAAGGACAAATGTTTTTATTGTGAGTTAAAAGTGTTGAGGTTTTTTTTTTCCCCTTAGTATTTGGCAACACTTTGCTTGCTCCTCATTTGACTTTTTGCTTCATTGTTCACAAATACTCTGTGGATCCTTATTTGGCTTAATAATTGGGAAACAGCAGTTACATTCAGGATGGTTCCAACAAGTCTTAAAAATCACCCCAGAATTTAATGGAATTTCAATACCAACTGCCCTAAATATGAAGGAGGTCACTTGGATCCAAAATTTGATCTTGTAATCTCCATTTTTCCTCATATGTAAGTTGGCTTCACAGTTACATAGCATGTGTGCTGAGCTCCCTTTAGTCTTGGTGTTGCAATAAACACGGAGGAAAAAATTTGCTGTGGTTTTCTGTACGCTTTGTTTCACTTGTTGAAGACAGATGAGAAGGGAAGAGGCAACAGTCTCTTGCTTTTTGTAGCACCGCGTTCGTTGTCTTTCTTGCTGGAGCTTCCTCCACCTCCTGCCCTCGCAACCCAGAGCACACGCCACGTCAGTAGTTAAAAAAACATACAACCTCAAAGACTTTCATATTTTGTTGAGATTCCTTTGTAACTAAACTACAGACAGACATTCCACCATTAATCAACTCCCTCTGTTTGACAAGTGGGAGATTTATGGTACTGCGTTGATGAAACCAAAATGCAATTGAACACAATCTGTCAGTTCAGCTGAAGTTTCCAGGTACTGCTCGTGAAATCCTTTTCAAACATCGAGTTGTGGCTTTGAGAAGCATGGAGTGAAAACAAAGAAAAAAAGGTGGGTTTTCCAGGTTATTTTCAGTCTCTCGAAACGTGCCCCAAACGTCTAAATGTACTTTATAAGAAATAAAAATTTATTCCAAGGGGAAGACAAAAATCTAGGGTTTTGCTTTCAGTCCCAGGGTAGAAGTGTCAGATGATGAAGTGGTCAGTCACTAAATGTGTATGGTTTCTTCAGGCTCAATGTCTGCTTTCACTCTGAGCGAGTGGCACAGCAGTCATGAACGGTATGTTCCTTTTCAGGGGAAACATTCCCCCTTCATTAATTAATAGCAAAGATGTGATACAAACATGGCAAAGTTGCATGCTGTATTTGTAAACGCTTTCTCACAAAGCTTTGGAGTTCTTGATTTCCACAGTGTTTCTATGTATGCCCAAACCCCAGCAACTGACTTCCAGAAAACCACCATCAACCAGAAATAGCTTAATTTTATTGACTTATTTCAGTATGTATTTGCTGTTGAATGCAATTCTTTTTCCTCAAAGCAACTGCAGTATTCACGTAGCGAGTCCAAAACATTTTGGGGTTTTATTCTTCCATCCATTGTGTATCCTTGAAGGAGAAATGCTTGGTATTCCTTGAGGTTACACACATTAACAAATGCAGTGCCAATATTGTTGTTGTAGCTGTTGCAACTATAAGCATGTGTAAATTAATATGTGCTCCTCATATAGTGAGATACTCGGATCTTTATGCCTGTGCTCCTTATGCAGTCCACGCGTTGAGTTGATTCTTATATAGGAGATCAAGAATATATTCCTATGCACACTGGGGGAGGGATGTTCCAAGACCTTTTTAACCCAAAGGAAAAAATCTGTCAGTTTTCTGACAATGAAAGATGAGACTCAACATTCGCAGCAATAAACAAACAAAGTTTAACAAAAATAAACCTTTGTCTTTTTGCTTAATCTATGTGTTAGGTCACTTAATAAATCTTTTGGTGTTTCTGGCACCTAATTCAGTGTTTGATAGTCAAGAAAGGCCAT
Organism: Antrostomus carolinensis; assembly: GCF_000700745.2. NCBI lineage: Eukaryota > Metazoa > Chordata > Aves > Caprimulgiformes > Caprimulgidae > Antrostomus > Antrostomus carolinensis. The sequence continues at coordinate 95,614 of NW_010322357.1, forward strand.
TAGTCATTCTTGTAAACTTACTTTTCATTACAATCCCATCTTCATCAGAACTTCTGTTTTGAATCTGCTATGGAGCCAGTACTCAAGACTCACCATGAAAAAGTGACAAGGATCTCTCAGCAAAATCTATGGACATTTGATGCCATTAAAATAAGCCTTTTGCCAGTAGCCTCATGATTAAGTTTTTTATGGTGCCAGAGTAAGGTGATGAGGAAGTTGTCTCTCTCTCTCTAAATCCTCACTTTATGCCGTTCTTTGAAAGGCAAAGAATATTTGGTGGGTGTGATGCTTGGCTTTTAGTACACTGTTTTCAAAAAGTGCTTCACATGCCAGTAAACTTCCTCTGATGGTGGAATGGCCATGGACCTAGAATCATGGAATTGTTTTGGTTGGAAAAGACCTTTAAGGTCATAGAGTTCAACCATAGACCTAACTCTGCTAAGTCCAACACTAAACCATGTCCCTAGGCACCACATCTACACCTCTTGGTGATGGCCACTCAACCACTTCCCTGGGCAGCCTGTTCCCATGCTTGATAACCTTTTTGGAGAACAGTGTTTTCCTAGATAGCTGTGAGCATTTCAAATACTGGGATCGTGAGTCTGTAGGAAATAGTCTGTTTTTCCCCCATGCCCATGTACTTGTCCATTTCGTGATAATAATTAGTTAGAGAGGGGCTCCACATGAAAGGAAAGTGTTGACTGCTTTAAACATGCAGAAGATGGTTCTGGAGCTGGCAGGCATGCTGTGTCACAGCTCAGAGGGCTGTGGGCACAGCAGTCAGGAGTTGTAGAAAAAAGCTGCCTCACTGCAGTGATTTTCATTTCCCATAATTAATAAAAAAACTTTGGTTTGTCTGGAATCTTGTGGTGACTGGTGTGATATGGTAAGCATTCACATGTGACATGTTCTGAACTTGCTGTGATAGGAGGTTTGCTGGCTGCAATTCTGGATCAGATTCTTGAACCACCAAGTCCAACAGCTTTCTGCAACTGGTGCTCAGTACCCAGAGCAGTTTTCTTGCTGCTCTTTGCTCTCTCCAGAAGGTCTGGAGTCCTCGAGAGGAATGTTGCTTGCACAGTTTATCATCTCTTTGTGAACACCTTCAACTTCAGTGTTGCAGTACCAACCACCCACAGCTTCTGTGCCTAAAGCAGCAGCATCAGGGGAAGAAGCAGCTAATGGGGTTGAAGTGTTGTCCTACATTTATTTTTTCCCCCAAAACGGACCTCCATCCTTGTAAAAGCTCCCCAAGTCACATGTGCCTAACCCACATCCACACTGAGGGCTGCAGGAGCCAGCAGCTTTCATCCCAGCCTTACTGGCTGCCACATCACCTCCTAAAAAAATGAATCTCCATTTTATTTTAGAACAAATAACCAATTCTAGTGCCTCTGCAGTATGATATTCTAAAGACAGCTACTGCATTGACCATATAGCCTGGACACTGCACGCACTCTGCTGGATTTTGGATTTGCTTTAACTTTTCCAATTGTTAATTTTCTAATGTGTCCCTCAGGTCCTTTTTTAATGGACAGCTTACAGAGGAGGTCTGGGTTACTGTTTACCACAGCCCTCAGTACTTTGGCATCCTTTGAGTCAAATTGAGCTCGCAGGCTTCTCCTTGCCAAGTTAAATCCTTTTAGCATTTTTATAATCTCCAAACACACGTTTCTTCATCTCTCAGACTCGGTCTCTGCAATTCTGTAAGCATTTGTTGTTTGAAATCAGATCATGATGAAATCTCTTAATAGTCACTCTATGAAAATATTTTGTTTAAAAAACACTCAGAACTTAATTGGAATGAAAATACCAGCAGCTGGATTGTAGTTTGAAGTTGTAAGTCTGAGAAGCAGCTGGAACAGCAGGATTCAGAGAGACGCTTCTAAATCGTCCTCTTCCTACAGGAACATTTCAAGGCTGCTGTATTTTGGCAGGAAATGGAAAGGACCCACTTGAGTTTTGCCTTCTCTGACCAATACCATATGCTGCTGTTGCATCTGTCACTTGGCTTTGCAGATAGCCAGAAAGCACAAAACCTGCTCCATCTTTTTCTAAGTTTTACGAAGGGTTTTGATGATCTCAATGTATTGCCAAAACATCATTGCCATGACTGCCATAGCTGAATAATGACTTGCTCTAGTAGAGAAATTAATCTCTTCTCAGCTCCTCTAATGAGACTTACTGAAAAATATGCTGTAAAGAAAGATTTTGGATGACTTGTTCATCAGATGGACGCTTACTCCTTCATCTGTATTGTCTGGCTCTTAATTTGTCCTAAACCAGAGATCTAATTAAATTAATGCAAGCGTTCATGAACTTACTAAACAATGTTTTGCTGTGTTTTATTTATATTTGGTCAGAGAAATTGTTAAGATTCAAATAGTTTGAGACCTTAGATATGAAGAGCAGTGTCCCTACTATGAGTTCAGTTGGCAAAATGTTGTGAGTTTTCAGACCTGTTCTCTGTCCAGTTTCTACTAGATAAAATTCCTTCCATCACAAGAGCTAATTGATAAGGGTGGAATTAATTACCTGAAGAAATTGCCTTCTTGGAATAGAGGGAAAATTCAGACACAGCATAGCAGCTTCCTGTTTGTATCTGAAAAGACTGGCTCTTCAATTTGATCAATGTAGAACATTTTGTTTCAGATAAAGAAGGAAATGAATTTATAAAAAGATGTAATTTTTACATTGGAGCTGTCAGAGATATATGCAAAAAAAACCCCCCTAAATGAATGCAAACCTATTGGAGCAGCCTTTAGATAAATTCTTCTCTTTGGATGTTTACTTTCAAATTACACTTATGACCAGCAGGATATCTGGGTGCCTTAAACATTTTTTAGAATTACAGATATAATAATCTGAACTTGGCACATAATGCAACGAGAATGTCAGCAACCTCAGAAGTCTGAAAGGAGCCAGTGACTGTCTGTCAGCAACAATACAGTCACTTGGGTGAGGACTTTAAAAAGGTACCCAAAGTGATTTACTCATGACAGCAATCTTAAGGATCCTGATAGGCTTTTTGTTCTGGGGGGTTTGTTTGTTTGTTTGTTTGTTTTGTTGGTTTGGTGGGTTTTTTATTACCTGGGATGCAAACTGAGACCAGAAGGCATTAACAGACAAATGTAGCTGCAAAATGAAATGGTTAAGGATATAAACCAGACTTAGAGGTTGAAGGAGTTGACCTTGTTTTAACACCTACTGAACAACCTAGTTCTCCTCAGGTAATCACAGCTATGAGAATGAGGAGAGAGGCAGCAAGCATGTTTTGATGCAGAAGGGGAACGGTTATCTCCTGTTACTCTAAGTGACTCTACCCTGACCATACTCTGACTCATTTATTAGAGGATAAATTGTGCTCCATATACATATTTTGCTTATTCTTTCTCGGCAGTGGCTGAGATGTCAGTGGGTGTAAGCAACTTGTTTTGTGCTTCAAGAATTCAAGACAAAACTGATTTTTGCTGGCTATTAAATTTCTATATCAAGTGTTTGATTAAGTGCATGGACACTGTATGCCTGCAGAAAAGGCTGAAACTCAGTAGTGTGGTCAGAACGGCAGTCTTCTATTTTTCCTAGTAAAGCTGAGTGTAAATCATGTACTTATACACCAGAATCAGGTCTTCTGTGTAAATGAAGTGGAGATAGCCTGTGGGAAAGGGGATTTAGGTGCCTTGGTTACCCCATTTGCAGAAAGACCTGGGTACAAGGCCACCTGGCAGTTATCTCCTCAGGTACAGGTGCATGTTCAGAATAACCAGGACATACTCCATGTTGATGTAAACAGTGCTCAAGCCAAAGTTGTTCTGAGGAGAAGGTCCATAGCAAACATAAACAAATCACTTTTAGCAGTTGACAGATAATTCTGGAGTTGTTTTGTTTTTTTATTGTTTAATCACCTTCCAAATTCTGTATTACAAAGATGCCTTTCTGGACAACACTGTAGACAGCAGGAGTGTCTCATCAGTTTGGCAATATGAAATGGTGACAGATTAATACTGTGATGTGGACTAGACCTGATGAATATTTGCCAAAGTATTATGTGCATATTTTTTTGGATTTTGAAGCGAATTCACTTTGGCTTTGTTCCCCCTTCTTTGGAGCTCACACACTAAGAACACTGCAGTCTTACCATCTCTGACCATGTATAAAAACAACCTTTAAAATAATTTGCTTCAGCAGAAGTTAGGCTTTGTATTTATTTGCCACGTTTGCATCACAGATACTTGCGCAACTCTCCAAAAAAGAAGGGAGAAAAAAGTGATTGCAGCACTTCTGGCTGATCTGGGGCAGAAAAATTCTGGTAGTAGTGGCTAGATAATATAGCTGGGGAGATGGGGGTGGGAGAGAAGGTGTGTATTTACAGCTCAGTGTCAGCTAAAATGCCTTTAGCATAGAGCATTTATCAGTTCTGCAAACAATCGATGAAAGAAAGGAAATGAAGAGATATAAGAAAAGAAATCCTGGTGCACTTTTAATAATGAAAATATCAAAACAGGTTGAATCTGTTCGTGGAGTCTCTGCATTCAGGGAAGTTAAATCTGTCAAATACTTCATTGCCTTGAACATTCGCTTGAGCAATCAGGGAGTTCATTCCACCCCTAAATAAGCTTGTAAACCAACAGATTAAGATGAGTTTCAAGGCCAAAAGCTGAGATTCCCAATTGTGGTCTGGAGTAACCAGAATTCCAAATTGCTAAATTAGTTTTACCTTTCAGAAGAAAATTATATAAAAAAATAAATTATCACACATATCCCAGAGCTGAGCACAAGCCCTCAGTTATACTCTGTTGAAATTCATATGACTGCCATAGTTGTATTGATCAGTTGACTATCACTGCAGATGTTTGAGGCTTATGGATTCTTTCCTGAGATCATATTAAATCTTAAATTAAGTTTCTGAATTACCAAAGTAAACGGGAGCATCAGCAAATATAAATGAATAAAGGAATATAAATGAATAACCAAGGAAGTCGCATCCATTTAGGCAGCCTGAGTTTGTGAGCTGTACTTTATTTTGTGCCAACAGTGTGCTCCTACATCACTAAGTTATTGTCATGGGCTGCATCCAGAGAAGTGTGAGCAGCAAGTTGAAGGAGGTGATTCATCCCCTGTGCTCCACTCTGGTGAGATCTCATCTGGAGTACTGCGTCCAGGTCTGAGGCCCCCAACACAAGAAGGACATGGACCTACTGGAACAAGTTCAGAGGAGGCCATGAGGATGATCTGAGGGCTGGAGCACTTCTCCTACAAGGACAGGATGAGAGAGTTGGGGCTGTTCAGTCTGGAGAAGAGAAGGCTCCAGGGAGACCTTATAGCGGCCTTCCAGTACTTGGAGGGGCTCCAGGAAGGCTGGGGAGGGACTTTTGACAAGGGCAGTTAGTGATAGAACAAGGGGTGATGGCTTGAAACTGGAAGAGAGTAGGTCTAGATTAGACATCAGGAAGAAGTTCTTCCCTGTGAGGGTGGTGAGACACTGGCCCAGGTAGCCCAGAGAAGCTGTGGCTGCTCCTCCCTGGAAGTGTTCAAGGCCAGGCTGGATGAGGCTTTGAGCAACCTGGTCTAGTGGAAGGTGTCCCTGCTGATGGCAGGGGGGTTGGAACTAGATGGTCTTTAAGGTCCCTTCCAGCCCAAACCATTCTATGGTTCTGTGGTATCTGGTTATGGCCATTTGATTGCAAAATAATTTCATCACCAAAAAAAGCTGTCTTCTAATACAAATCATATACCCACTATTCAGGATTTTCACACACTGTGAAGGTAGCAAGTAATAAGCAAACATTTTCTTCATGATTTTGAATATACCCTTGAGCATAACGGATTTAAAAATCCACTGTCACCTTTTGCTATTGGAAAACAGCCTAGCAGGAGGCTGTGCACTGTGCAGGAGTTCAGAGGAGGTGAGATTATTGTTTTTAGAGTAATTTTTTAAAGTAGGCTTTAAAAGTATAAGGTTTGAGAAATAGTTCAACACCTATTGATACTTCACTGCGTTTAACATCTTTTTTGCATCCATAATCCTATGAGAAAAATTATGTTGGTGCCCTTCCTGGAACTGGCTAAATAGGGGGGGGGGAAAAAAAAAAAAGAAAGAAAAAAGAAGCCCACAACTGCCAATCTACTGATATTTTCCAGGTGGTGTCATCAGGCCTCAGTGCCAGACTGAGCCAGTGCTCTCAGAAGCGATCTGTATATTCAGGGATCGTAGTTCCCCTGTTGTAGTATAATAGTAATATTCCCCATATGAGTTTTAAACCACTGTTACAAGCGATTTTGTGAACTCCTTGCCACACCCCTTTATTTCACCTCATTATTAGATTTTTCTCCCACTTGCCTATGTCTTCGCTATACTAAAGCTGTTGTTACCTTAATTACTATCAATCAAATGAGAAGGGCAATTAATGACAAAACAAGGGGAAATGGGTTTAAGCTGAAAGAGGGGAGGTTTAGATGAGATATTAGGAAGAATTTCTTCACTGTGAGGGTGGTCAGACACTGGAACAGGTTGCCCAAGGAAGTTGTAGATGCCTCCTCCCTGGAAGTGTTTAAGGCCAGGTTGGATGAGGCTTTGAGCAAACTGGTCTAGTGGAGGATGTCCCTGCTGCTGGCAGGGGGGTTGGAACTGGATGAGCTTTAAGGTCCCTTCCAATCCTAACCATTCTATGATTCTATGAGAAACACCTGCCCAGCATGCTGCTCCAAAGCAACCTAAGTACCAAAAATGTTTACTGAAAGGAAAATGATCTGGCTTTGAGAATTAATGTTTGTTAATAACATCTTTAGTATTGTCTATTATGAAATCAGGGATGTTTCAGTGTTGGAGAGACTTTCATTTTACTGGTTTGATTTGCTGATACTTTACTATTGCCCTGTAAGAGATTTAAAATGACAGAAAGCAGCAGAGAAATCTACCATTTTAATTAATTTATTATTCAGAAGAAGCACTTTGTTGCTTTCTTATAAACTGTAAAATAAAGAATAGATAAAAGCTATTTGAAATTTTTGTTGCAATATCTTATTATAACCTTCACAGTAGTTACTTAAGTTCTAGGAGAACTAACAGTCAGTAGATCTCATGTTCCACCTAACATGATGGTAACCCCAATTACTTGATATTTCCCATCCCAAAGACAACTATGAGATGCCCAAAGCAGGACTTTGAGGCTGAGGTGCTCCAGCAGAATTGCAGTTGTGTGATTGCATGCAACTCCCAGGGGGATCTGACTGTAACCCAAGCAGGTGGATGGAGTTGTGTGATGAAGTACTTGCAAAAGTTCCACAGCTGGTGCCTCTTTGCTCAGGTGTGTTGCTCTGGTGGGATGACCTTGCTGGGGCACACAGGGGACCTGGGCTGACCTGACCTGTCTGTGGGTTGGGGTGGGTGAATGCCTGTGTCCCTCACCCTAAGGAGGACACAACAATGTGTATGCTGAGTCTCTCCACGTGCTTGATGAAGCTATGTTGCTCTGAGGAAAATGAAGTAAGGGCCAACTGAGCAAGAGATATGACCTGCCATGACCCATGGCTGTTGGTTGTCTGCTAGCAGCAAGGACCTCCATTTCCTAGCAGTTACTTCAAATCTCTCCAGACTTCTCCCAGGGTGAGTGCACCTGCTGGTCCCCATACTCTCATGCGATTGATGCCTCCACCCCATGCCCCTTTGCCAATGTTAAGTATGTGCTTGGCTAAGAATTGGTTCTGGGTACCAAGTATCTAGACATCGTGGTGACTTGTTGGAAAGAACCCTTGAAATGATGCAGGAATGTATTTATTTTGATGAAATGTGAGATGTTACTGAGGCCCCAGGTTGGAAAACATGTTCTCTGGGATATAAATGATAAAAATAATGTCTGATAACTTTATGTATTCGTATTGGTGAAGTGACCAAACTCTCTCCTCCAAAGTTGTTCTCCTTAACAAAAACTTGGCTATGTAAATATGTATTTTCTTAGGAAAGCTGTGTAAACAAGGTGGTCTTTACTTTTGTGTGGCAATAATATTATGTTTCTAAGGTCTTGTCAGTTTATTCCTTTAACATCTACTGAAGAAAAATTGAATTTTCATTTGCAACAGTCACTGGTGGCTGGCCACTGTGGCTTCTGTGGCAATTAATGCAGACCTGCAACTGCAACATCTGTAGTTTAGTCACCAAGCTGTTCTGTGAAACCATGATGCACAGGCAGCAAATTATCTTGGAGAATGGTTCATCTGATCTATTTCTACAGAATAGACTTGCAAATGTTGATGTCACCAGGCATGCATCATTCAAGCTACTCAGAATTTACAGCTAACCAGGCATTGTTTGGACCTGTTTCTTTACTAAGTCAGATTTTATCACTCTCTTTTAAATTTATGGCTGTATTTTGTTATAAGCTTACACCTAATGCTGCGACCTACTTTCTAGGAATATGTACAAATGTTTGTTTTCACAGGTTAGGGTGCCTAGAGCTCAGCAAGCAATCCAAAGGTGAGCTGTCATGCCATTATAAATGGTAGCTAGTATTTAATTTCAAGAATTGTGTTATGTTTTATTTCTGTTGTGTATATCCTGCCAGCCTGATCCTGACTTTAATGGCTCATTATTTGTCAATGAAATTACTATTGATTTACACTGGGAAGAGTGAGAGCAGAGTCAAACCCTTTGTACTGGATATTCTCATTTACGCAGCATCTTGAGGGGGGAAATTCAGTGTTCACTGTGCTTTATGCTGGGCCCAGCCACTCTAAACGTAGCCCTGAAAGTAGCTGAGTATTTTTCCTTAATTATGTTCTTATGGGTGATGGTTGCAGCTTCCATACTGTGCAATGCTGGCTAGGGAGGAGGCAGGGGGACAGGAGGGGTTGGGGATGTGCTGGTAGAGCACATATCTGCAAATAACTCTGTTGACCGTGCTTTTCCAAAGTGTCTAAGGAGTTTGGCCAAGCAGAAGCCAGCACTTTGGCCACCATCACCACATCCTCCTGAGCGTGACTGCTCACTCACTATAGAGAGAACTTGTCCAAGCCAGACTAGAGCTTCCACCGTTGGAAACAGCTAGTCATGGCCCATGGCCCACGATGGAAACGCTCTGCTGCCTCACAGGTCCCCCTCCATTGGTGATGGGGGAAGAAAAGTTGTTTTCAGATCCGTTACCTTGCAAGGAGCTGGCAGGAAGTCAAAACAGTGTTCAGTCCCGTGTCCCAGGACGGAGTGTTTTGTCAAAAATGAGCTTGCTCAGGGCCTTAAAAGATCCTTTCTGCCTGTCTGTGTGGCACTCTGATGATTGCAACGAAATGAAATAAGGATTGCTGTCGTACTGATGGAAGAATAAGGGTGGACCAGCCTCCCCTGAGCCTCAGGACTCCTGGGGAGGCAGAAGCAAAGCTTGTCTGTGGTTCTGTAATGCACCCTGAATTTTTAGTACTTCTTTAAAATGCTCTCTCTGCCCTCTCTGGCTACAAGGTACATTCTTCATTCAAAATCCAAATTTAACGATGTCCTGAACAAATCCAGTTTTGATCCCATGTTATGTTACACTTGGTTCCTGTTTGTTGTTGTTTTGTTTTTGGGGGTTTTTTTAGTGTTCTGCTGCTTTATGAAACACAGACTACATTAAGGAAAACTTGCCATTAAATAGGACTGTAAGCTGTAACTGCCTGCTTTGTGGTGGATCTTTTTCACAAACTATATATTTTTAAGTGTTTGTGAAATTAAATGAATGTTCTCGAATTTATTGTAGTTACCCTAATACATCCCAGTGAGACCAGGTGACTTTGAACTGTGCTGAGAGGAGTGGGCATTTGTTCTGTGCTGTAACAAATGAATAGGAAAATGGGAACAGCAAATTTATGTTCCCTGGAGGACTGGGCATTTCTGCAAAGCCCAGGCAGTAAGTCATCCTGTCACCTAACCCCATCCCATACTTTAGAGATATGTGCACCCCATGAGCATGTTAAACAGGTCTCTGAGATTCTCATCATATTCTTACACTTGAGCAAACCTGTTAAAGCCAACAATTCTGATAATATTCCTCATAATATCTAATAATTCAACTGATAATTATAAAGCCATTGTATGTGCTCCTTTCAGTGTGTAATTTGCTAATGATGTTTCAGGGTATAGCTGGGGGAGTGAGAGGGAGCATGTGTCTGACCTCCTGACCTCACAGCTGTATTCAGGGGATTGTATACTTCAATGATTTCTTTTATACAGACCTGTGTTTGGTTAATTTTAAAAATATTACTAAAAGAACTTTATATAAGAACCTTATTTTTACCTGGACATAAGCATTATTTATGATTGCCTCTCCTTGTCATTGTATGGTTAAACATGCCACTTTTAACTACAATTTTGCTGCTGCTGTTCTTTAAGAGTAATATCCCATAAAACAGAGCTTCAGTGTGTTTTTACATACTGATGTTGATTCTTAAATGCTTTAAGGCTGAGAGACTCAGATGAATTCTGAAATACAAGTTTTTTAATGCTGTAGTGAGGCATGAGATAAGCTGACAAATCATTCCCTTTACATTGATTGCTGTGCAATCACCTAATTCCTGCTAGGGCTCTTTGAGAATCCCATTCTACAAGGATAGGTCCTTACAGTGGCTGTACCTACACTTTTACTTTCAGTTTTATAACTTTTATCACTTCACTAATACAATTTCTAGCAGAGCATCACAAATTGCTGTACCAGTGCGAGTGATGGGCAATGAACAATGATGTAGAGGTGATAAGTGTGTGTGGAGGGTGTGACAGTAGAAACCTTTTAAAATGACTTTGTTTTTGGAGGAAGACTGATGTTGTTACAACTTGATCGCCGGACTAAACCTACAAATGAAAATGTGAGTAATTCAGAACATTGAGTATAAAGATGTCAATATGTATACACAAACACACATACAATTGAAGTACTGCTAGTGGACATCTGGAAATAGATACGTTTGTCTTGAAACTTGGTGGTATGGCAGGACTTCTAACAAGAGGTTTAAATATAGGAAGGTTAGAGTAATATTCAGAGTTCCACTTTTACCTGCATCTCAATGACTATTCCTTTGTGCCTAATGCTGCTTTAAATAAAGCAGCTCAGATCTGTGTTTTCAATGTCAGCCATCTCGTTCCTTTCTGACTTGCAGAATTAAACTTACTGTTCCCATCTGTCATCTCTCTTTCTCTCTCCTAAAAATGCCAGTGGACTGAGACCTTAGCACCAGGGAGGCAGGACCTTGGTCCTATGTGGGCTCCCACTCTATCCCGCTGGCAACCATGCATTTACTCCAGAATTCAGTTTGTCTCTTCTGCAATGTCTTGGTTGGTCAGCCTATCTGACCTGCAAGGTGAAGCGTGTGCTTTTCCAATTATCAAGGCATTCACAGGTTATTTCGTGGGGGAAATAAACCAAGAAAAAGAAAATCAACAACCATATTCGTCTTCAATACTATCATATGCTTGACATGTTACTTCATACAGTACCTAGTAAAATGAGACTGTACAAATTGTATGGGTACAAAAATTAGCATTACATAGTTGATAAATCATGCAAGGAATTTGGTATCTGTGTATTTAATCTAAATTTGTTAACACTGGCAAGATAAAGGTCATTTTGACTCCATGCCGACCCTTGAAACTGGGATGCTGTTCAGAAATTTGAGGTTTCTTCATCCAGCTGTGTACATGTGCCTTGTTATCTAATACTTTAATTGCTAACACAACAGTGGGTAGTAGAGAATATACTGTTCTGTGTCAATATTTAAGCAGGACTTTACTTATAGCTTAAGTTTATTCACCTTGGAGAGAGAGTATTTTTGCCTGACTTGAATAACTGGGCAAAGAAAAAGCAAGGTTTCAACTTGCTCCTGTGGTTTGTACTTAACAGTAGGCAAATAGAAAAATATGTGAGCTATTTTTGAAACTTGTGTCTTTTAGGTCTTAGGAAATTTCAGGAACTGTTGAAACCTAACAAGAGTCTGGGACCTTTCTCTTTCTCCTTTCCCTTCCCAATGGTTGAGGCAAATTAAACTCTGGCTTGTTTCTGATGAAAATTTGTCTATATTCTTAAAATTCTGCAAAGGAGATTAGCAGTTGTAGTTGTCTCTCATCACTTCTTGGAAAGCTGAGCATAGGGATGGGGACTTCTGCAAGGACATAATGTGCAAGGGAAGCTGAGAAGAGAAAGCATAAGCTGCAGAGATTTAGGTATAGAAACCACTACCACTGTCTATCTCCATCCCATTCTCAATGCCTTTTCCCAAGAGATGTCATCACTTACAGTCTAAAACTTGCTGTTTTCCATGTCCAAAAGTCTGATCCTTGTTGTAGAGGAAGTTAAAATAAGAGATGCCATCCTCCTCTCATAGCACCTTAAAACATCTGAAGTTCCAAGGAGGTTATAAAGATGTTTTTTTGGTTTTGTTTTGTTTTCTTTTACCCAAACTAGAGTTGTCCATGTGGGAGAAGCAGCAATGAGGAGCTGTGAAGCCTGCCATGTGCAGAGGCTGAATTTGGACCGTTTTGCCTGGAATTTGTTCATGTACCTTAAAGGATCTGTTTGTTTTTAATTCCTCGTGTTCACCAACCCGTGATAACATTAACAAACCAAATCTCAAGGAAGTTGCATACTTTAATCATTCCTTTATGCTTCCTGAAAGTCTTTCCTGAGTTGATCTTGCTTCAGACTTCCATTTTCATACTGTGAGTTTAATCCTTGTATCTACTTTTCACTGTTTCTATGCTACACAGGGATGTGAAATAAATATGTAGCACAATGAAACCCCTGTATTGGGACACAGAAGGTATATTCAGTCTTTTATCCTATGAAATAAGACAATATTGCAAACCAAATATAGCTTATGGCTATACTATGCATCATAGGACCATAGGAAGTAGGAGTTAAGGTAAAAGGCTGCTGCTTTTAATACAAATCTCATTACTAGTTTAAGACTTGGCTTCTGGCCATAAAAGTGGTGGCTTTGTTGGGTGTGGTGGGTTTTTGTGTAGTGTTTTGGGAGGGGGTTTGGCTGGGTTTTTCTGGGGTTTTTTTTTTGTTTGGTTAGTTGTTTTTTTTAAGCAGAGGAAATGTGCAAAGAGCACATACACCATAAGTTAAATCTATGTGAAGATAATTAAAGAGAGGAAGAAGAGGCAGCAAGTTTTGAACAAAGAACCTTTTCTCCACAGAAGATGTACACATATGCCATGCTTTTAACATTCTCTGCCAAATCTGACCAGGCTTGTCAGAACTGACTGGAACTTGTCCATGTACCTCCTGGAGTAGATGGGGCTCTAACTATCCCTCTGGGGGAACTCGGAAAGATCAGAACAGTGTTTCTGAGGTCTAGACTGATGCTTGTGGTGCATGAAAATATAAAGGGAAGCAGAGTGAGAGTTGGATGAGCTGCATTTAGCAAGCTGACCCACAGCTTTCAGCTCTTTCCTGTGGCAGACAGATCTCCATTGTCTTTCAGGGTGAGTTTAGGCATTTTCTTAGCTGGTTTCAAGCTGTGGTGAATTGCAGTGTGGCTTTTGTTTGCAAAACAGATTTTCTTCCACATCCTATCTTTTATCTAGATTTTTCAGTAACCCAGAGCAATTCTTACCAATACAAGTCCCATACCAAAACAATCTCAGAACGCTAGATTTAGATATTTAGTTGTTTGATAATAATTTCAATTCTTATTTATATATATTTCAGTAGGAGTATCTATCAATGGGCACTATTTATTTTACAAAGGCACTACGTTATGACATGATGAGAATCTAAAGTGTACAGTGTTGAAGTTAAAACTGAAATGTTATTTAGTCTGAGAATAAAAATGAAGTCTGCAGCTCAATGTTGCTAAATGCGAATATATAAAATATCTTTTCTGTCCTCCTTATCTCTAGTATTTAGCTAGATGTTAGATCAGCTAAAATCTGAAATATTTTTTATTAAACTTCTGGGTTTTGGATCTTTAGAGTTTACGTTTATAAGGCTTTTTGCAACAATGAGCAGTAACCATTTCTTTTAATGAAACCTGAAGTTCTCATATGATCACTCTAAAGATTAATGCTTTAAGAAAAAATACCAAATACTTTTTAGAATTAAGAGTATGGGAGATCATCTAAAAGGATGAAATCAGAAAGATTTCCATATATGAAAGAACCAAGTTAGTTACAAAAAACTCAAGCCCCAGCTAAATCTAAATACTGAGTTTCACATAGGTGTATTTTCTTGATAGTTTCCTGCTAAAAATGGTAGATTCAACATCCTTTACCATGTCAGTGATTTTGACTTTGTAGGAGAATTAGTGTATGGTGGCAAGGAAGGTTCTTCTTGGATTGCCCTTGATGAATGTTTGGACACAAACCAGTTTTTGTAGTTAGGGAAAAAGTGGTTTGCTTCTAATGTTAGTACTTTCCTTCCTGTATTCTCTGAGATATCTTGCTTCTCAAAATCAGTTTTTGTCTCAGTCTAGCAGACTTTTGAATCATAGGTTATAAGAAATGTTCCTTCTGATATAGTTAAATCCACACCATTTTAGATTTCCTATGCCATTAATTTTAAATGTGCATTTTTGGGTCTTTTCCCCAATTTGGGTATTGGCAGGCTGCAAAGAGCCCTGTATTACACTGTGCCAGTTGTTTTCAATCATTCTTGTGACAATATTATCCCTGTAATATGGCCAAAGCCGAGTCTATGTGGATTATCTGACACTTAATTACCTGAATTACAAGATAGAAAATGTACTTTGAGCACTCAAAAGATATGTAGCCAAATTATTTGACTGCTTTTATATTCTTCAGCACTTTGTCCTTCATGGTCTGCATTTGTGAATTGTTATTTTAAAAAACCAATAAACAACCAAAAATAAAAACAAACCCCCAAACCCCTAAAACAAACAACAAAAAACCAAACTCCAAACCAGGAGATTTATGTTTCTATGCTGGTTTGGATGATGATAGCAAGTAACATAAATATAAGAGTCAGTTTGTGGGCTAACTTTGCTTCTCATCCTTTCCCACATTGTATTTGAACCCAGGACAGCACAGTTGCTCTGGACCATATGACTGTGGGCTTTTCATATCTTGTGCCTGCTAATATATATGATTATTTTTTTTAAAGAAATGGCCAATGAATGACTTCCATTACTTTTGTATAATTTCTTATATCTGGATTGTGCAAAGAGATGTTCATGGTCTTATTGCTCCTGATCTATGGAGGTGTCTGGATCTAAATTTACAGATGAGTTCTGAGCTCCCAGAAGAGCTGTAACTCAAGTGTGGATCCAGAAACTCTAAAGCTCTGAAGGTATTACTAGCTAGATGAGTGCTTCAGGGGAATTATTTTGGTAGTAGTACTAGCAATCCCATCTATCCTTGCTTGATTTGTTGCTGTCACTAGACAAATGTTGCTTCATTTTCAGTGCTAACGTAGACTTGGGGATAGCTTTGACAGAATCTTTCCAGAGGTCAGTTCTGGTGTTTTCACCCTGACAAGCCAGTAGATAGCTCAGGGTGGCAATTCCATCATTGTCTGAACTTTTATAATAGGGAAAAAAAATGTGGTAATACCCTACCCTTTCTGTAAGGGCTGGTATATTTACTCCTTACCAAATAACCCCATAAAATAACACTACCCTTAATTTGTGTCTCAACAAGCAAGTATTCTGCTGATGGCAAGTTATTCTACATGTCTTCATTGTAAAGGAAAGTTCTGAGAACTTCTTCATGGTATTTTCTTCTTCCTTTTTCAAAAGAAACCAGATCTGAATGTAGTCTTCATAGGTGCACAGCTCTCTTCTCTTCTACGCTATTGCTCTCTGTCTACCCTGTGTGTTACAAGCTATTCTTAGGTAGTATTTTCCAGATAACAGAATTTAAAACAAATGGTTTAACTTACAGAATCTATCACTTCAAGCTAAAATCATGCCAAACTTTGTGTTGCTTTGAGACGTTAATCAACCACCTTTTGCATTTAATTGCTATTTTGGCAGGCTAGAGAAAGGAAATGGAGATTTTTAACAATTTCATATCACCATGAACCAAAAAGAATTAGATGAGACAAAGAAAAAGGTCTTTTTCTAACTCAAAGATGCTCTGCTTTGCCAAGTGTCAGAAGCTTTCTGAAAATGTCAGAGGTGGGAGGGTTTTTTTGAGAAAATCTTGTTAGACTCCTTTAAGGTAGAAAACTTTTTATAGGTAAATACAAGATATGCTCCCATTTAGAGTGTGTCCTGCCTAACACATGTCATCTACCTAATGCTGGCCCATTGGAATGGAACTTCTTGGAAGGTTTTGTAGAGCTTTGAAAAGTAATAAACTTGGTATCCCATTTACTTAGATAAATTTACTAGTATATCTGTGTCTTAGGTTGTATTTCCTACAGTAGACGTGTACTACAGTATTACTGACTTTCACCTCACTGCTTAACACCACAAGCATAGCCTTGGCCAGACGCATCACTATTAAAAGGTCAGTCTTCTCCTCATTCATCTAGTAAAAAGCAATGGCACAGATGTTAATCAAGAAACTGGCTGTTTGTCATTAATATCCACTTTACTTTAAACTTATTTAAGTGTTGGCAACCTCAGAAGCTGCTATTCCAGTTGCTTATAATGTACTCTTTGTTTTCTGTTTGGCTTATCTCTGAGCACAATACAATTGTAAGGAAGCACACCCACTGCCTAATGTTTTCCTTGGGAGTCAGAAATGTGTGCTGCAGTGTATTTAGGCAGTATCGAGTAAAAGTGTGTATTATGAAAGGTCTGGGGGATGGTAATGGTGGGATGCAGGAAATTATAGTCCACTTTAAATATTGCAGATCCCAGCTAAAACCAGAAGTTATGACACTTTCTGATTGGAAATTGTGCAGCCGAAGTCAAAAAAAGCTCAACTAGCAAATGCAAAAACATGCAGCTTGCCTTGCTTGATGGATGGGTTGTTGAGGCTGGTACACCTTGTGTCATGAGTACACCCTGTCTTCTTAAAAGTTCCGCAGCTAAACTGAAACTAACCATTGTTCAAATACTTTTCTAATGAGTCAATATTGTTTACTTTAACGGTTTCCCTTCCTAGCAGGCATGCTGTTTTTCCCAGCCTGTAACGTTTCGTCTTTCTTTATAGCATTTCCAAAACTGATATTATCCCTGGCTCTTTGGATAATTAATTTTGATTTCTTTGCTTTTTTTTTTTTCTTTTTTTTTTTTTTGGGAGTACTAATTTTTTCTTGAAAATCCTGGATTTTATTTTAGCTAATGCTAAATCTGTTAATACAGAAAACTTTTACATGGCTGGCTTGTGAGGCTATATACATAGTCCAGTGGTAGTGTAAGTATGTGTGTGTGTATATATATATATGTACACACACACATATGGGGTCTGTGTGGGAGGTGAGAGCAAAATACAGTGTTTAGGAATCCTGATCTTGCAGGTGTGAGACACAGGACCATTGTTCATATCATTAGCCACTCCTGCCCATGGGCAATAGTACTACAGCCAAGAGCCTGAGCTGGATGTAGGTCCAAACTCACGTGTACACGGGCACTTCCCCTCTAACAGCGTGTCCATGAGAGGATGACAGCCTACTACTATATTATCAGAGTTGCCTTTTTTTTTTTTTTCCCAAGATGCTGAATCTCAATTCTGAACATCTCGCTGCTCTTCAAAGCCCAATGGGATTATCCATACCTGCACTCAGCCTTTGCTTGTTTTTGGCATATGACTTTTCATTCTGTGCTGCATTCTGAATACAGCTCTGGGGTATCAAAGAAAACATGACTGAATTAAAAATAAAATCATGTATATGTTTTGTGTCCCCTAGCTGCTTTTTTTTAAAAAAAAAACACCAAATCATGTACAGACACCAGATATGAGACCTCATTTTAGAATTCCTTTAAATTCACAAGGAGTCAATATTGAATACTGAAACAGAAAACTTATTTGTGATTTTGGTTCAGAGTCACAAGCAAATATCATTGTAGTCCTGTTTGGAGGCTGCTGAAAACGTGAAAACTCAACTTAAAAGTTGATCTTGGAAGAGCTCTGATTTAACAGAAGGGTCTTACAAAGAATTTAATGACTGGGGTTTTTTTTGGTTGGTTGTTTTGTTTTTATTTTTTTTCTGTGAATAAAACTCAAGCTTTGATTTTAGATTTAAATTTTAACCCTGAGTTTTTATTTTAAATGCAGTTTGTGAACCATTGCTGACATCTCGCCTTATCTTGAACAAAGCAAGTTTGAGACAAGGTTGGTTTTCTATTAAATAAATAAGCATTGCTGTTTCATTGATACTTCTGAGCTGAAAAGGTCAGCCCCATTGTTTCTACAGCAGTAGTATATGAATCTGAAACATAAATCATTAGTATCAACAGCACAAAACATGATGTAGTCAGGCATTTGTCACAATGAATGGAAAAATAAACAAGTTGGTCCCCCAAGACCTTTGTGCTATTTAGAGCTGAATGAAAACTTCATTGAATAAAATAATCAGTTTTAATATTTTTTTTTAAATTGTTCTTTGAATACTATTTGGCAGATTATATCTCCCTCAAAGGTATCTACACATCAATTACTTTACTTTTAAAAAATGCTCTAAATTGGAGATTAAACATTAGAAGCAGGTCTCTTCAATCCCACTTTTACACCATCTTAATGTTTGTAGTTTTTTCTAACTAAAAAATCTTACAGAAATAAAAAAAGATGGACTTCCTTGTATTTGTAATGTCTCATACTACTTCATCCTTTCTGGAGAGGGAGGATAATAACAGAAGAGAGAGGAGAAAAACCTGAAACTGTCAAAGGGAAAATAGACATTTTTCAGTATTCAGAAGCAAAGGTGAAATATTTTGGATTGAAATTGAAGCATTTTATTCAGTGAAAAATGAAGTGGGGTTGGAGGGAAACCTCCAAAGCAGATCCGTAGGTATTGGCCAACTTCGTCCTTTTGCAGTCCCATCTGCTGTGGGTACAGCAATACTTTTTTCTTTTCTTTCTTTCCTAGTACAGAAAAATATTTTGCAAGACATGGAACTTTCACTTGACCGAATCTCCCTCTGATA
>NW_010322357.1:114671-117807 GCF_000700745.2 Antrostomus carolinensis
GAAAATATTCTACTATTAGAAATATGTGGTGTGACACATCTTTGCACCATAGTTTTTTTGATCTATATCCTTCGGTCATACACATTCAGAAGAATAATTTACTGGAAAATAGGATTCATAACTCTCACAAATCAGCTTTCAACAAAAATGGCAATGTTACAGGGAGGAAGAGGAAGGCTGTGGGGCACACTTCTGTGTGCAGTCTCACATACACCCTCAGTTAGGGCAACCTCTGCCCCAGTGCAGGGCTTCCAGGAAGTTTGACAGACCAATGTCTAGAAAATCTTCAAAAATAAGGTTTGAAAGTGGTATTCTTTTTTTTTTCTGGGATTGAAAAATTTCCTTGGTTGATTTTTAAGTGATATAGTTCACAGTGGTTACCTTCTGCCTTTTGTCCTTCCATCATCACAGCTACAGCACTTATATTCTCTTTTCAAAGTTTCTTTTGTATAACTCAGTGTATGAAGGGATTTAGTTTTTCAAGTCCATTCTTGCTAAGTCTTATTTTAGCTACTAGAAAAAAAAGCATATTGGTGGAGGAAAGCAAAACAGAAATGATGGGCTTACTGGATTGTGTTTAAATACTGGTCCCATTCTCTTAGTCAGTTACCGGTTTTTGTTGGTTTCTGTGACAATATGCTCACAGCAAAAGTTCACCTGTACGACAGAAGGGTCTGTGTTTGCTTGTAGACTTGCATTTGAACAGTAGTTAAATATGTCCTGTAGCATTTTGATTCTCCCTATATTTCATCAACCAGGGAGGTAGAATACAATGAAAAATGTGACTCTTCAAAATTACCCAACAGACAGCAAACACATATCTTAAGCAAATATTCTTCAGTTACTGGATTGCCTTGAGATGTCCATGACAGTTGAACTAGCCCTGTATTTGCAGCCGCTGCAAAACACAAATTTAATAAACATGCTTGCAGCTGGATGCAGCTGGAAAAAGGAAAAGGAGTCTGGTCTGTGCTGAGCAGTGGGCAAAAGCTTTGGGACCCGCCTCAGGAGAAGTCCAAGCTGCACAGAAAAGAGAACTAGGGGTCTCCCAACCTGCCTGGCAAATCCAAGGCTGAGTAGGCATGAGTGGGATGTCCTGAGTGCATTCTTTTCCCATGGCGACCACGACCTTAGAGAGACTGTTGCAGTGGTGCCATCACTACTGGTGTCCTGCTCAGGGAATCTGGTGTTTGTATTGGCAAAGAGCCTGAGGAGTAGACCATGAGAGGTGTAGGTTGTGGAGTGATTTCTTCAGATGAAGGACTGTGTGTAGAATGACTTTGGGATCATCCCAATGGTTGTAAGTCTATCATTAGGTTTAAAAGGTTTGGGGTTGTAAAACCAGATGCGTTAGATCCATTTACTCCATTTTCCTATGAAAGTGGTGGTTGCATTTCCTTTGATGTTGTCATCTGTGTAAGCCAGTACAGAAACAATTATTTTTCCTGTACTATTTTCATAGAGTACGTGAATTTCTAAATAAAAAAGTCTTGTAATATTTACATAATTAAATTTCTGACCAATGAAGGCAATGCACTTGAAATTACATATCTTCTGAACTACCTTAGTGCCTCAGGACTTGGTTTTGGCTTCATTTTTCAGGTTATTTCACAAGCAGAAACTAGCTGGCCTAAAGCTTATAAGCAGCTTTGAGTGTCAGCTACGTGCTTTGTTAGAACAGCATCCATCACAACAATGTCAGGGATGCAGCAGGGTGTTTTGTCTTATCTCCTCTCTCTCAGCAGTCGTGTGTTCTCATACCTAGACGGTTGGCTCATTAAAACAAGTGTGTTATTGCTGAGCACAAAAAAAATAAAAAAAGGAGAGAGAGACAAGCTGGTTTTTTTAAGACTCAGATTTATAGCTCCATGTTGTAATCAGACATCACAAATTCTTTCACAAGAACTATAAAACAAGTTTTCTCATGAGAAGGGGAAAAAAAAAAAAAGGCAAGTATGCTGTCCTCCATTAAACAATTGTGAATTTCTAGTTTAGTACAAGCTTGAGGGGAAAAAAGGGGACCTAGCAGTAAATCATCTGTGCAGCTCTCAACCATAAAGTTTCTTGAGCAGTCAAAACTGCCAGGGCTTGTTTGGATGACTTATTCCTAGGCAGGGGGAATGGAAGAAAGTTTATAATACAGCTGCAAACTTTTGCTGTCTCTAGTGTCATTATTGTTTACATTACATGATAATGTGCTACAGAAACCTCGTTCCATTTCAAAGGTGACATTTTCCTCTCTGACCTTGTTTTGAGATGATTTCACCCAATCAACAGAGCAGAAATCTGGAAATGTCTCTGTGCTGGTGTGTGTTGGTTGGGTCTTTGCAGAGAACGGGGAGGTTGGGGAAGGGATGTATCAGCCAAGCCTGGTCAGGCAGGGTTGGAGCTGGGGAGAGACCTGTGGGTCTCACTGGGGTTTGGATCAGGCCGTTGAATGCAAAACCAGGACACCAGGAGAGGTGACATGGGGCATTATCCAAACCAGGTGACTGACAGTGATTGCTTTGTGTTGAGATTGGAAGGGAGAAGGGTGCCAGTTGGCTTGTGTGACTGGTAGCTCCTGGATAACCCACCTGTTGCTCCAAAAAGGCTGCCAGCTTTTTATGCCAAATCATTAGATCCTCTCCATTAGGCTAAGGCTAAAATGTTTATTGCTTATCCCGATCAACAAAATTTGATCAAAGAACTTCATCACTGTACAATATTTCAGACTGTTATTACTGCAAGCTGTGTACTGTAGTTGGAGGGGCTATTTTCAGTAGGAGGTAATGGTTCTATTTGATGGTGCAGTGATGTTTCTGTTATCAGAGCAGGTCAGGGAAATGTACAAGTGTGGGGCTGCAGTTACCTGAATGGAATTTCACTGCCAGGATGAGCTATGTACATGCTGAAGCAGTGTAAGAAAAATACTCCTGCAGAGCAGCAGAACTTGCTCAGAATGCTGTTATGCGATACAAGTCAACTGACAAATTAGAGGAGGTTAAATATATCTTAAATATGTTTTAGATGAGAAACTTGCAAATTTATGAGAATAACACTTGAGTTGACTCCTAAACTGTGTTTTTGTGGGGAATTGGATGAAACTAGACCTGAATCAGGACTATATTCCTTTTTCTTCTGAAGTTCTTTCTCC
>NW_010322357.1:117840-185228 GCF_000700745.2 Antrostomus carolinensis
CCCGTATCCTGAGACCTCTGGCTAATGCTTGAGATGAGTATCTTTTAAATTAAGCAGAACTCAGCCTGCCCTGTCTCTGTCTTAAATTTCTTAATAGTATGAAATAAAGCCTTTAAACAATTTTAAACCTGTGGTTCCGCCTTTCCCCCTTAATCTAAGGTATGATTAGTGCTTAATGGACCATGAAAAGTGGCTTTATTTATAATTGCCACAGGTTGCTCTTGACTAGATATGATCTTCAGTTTTCTGTTTTCTCTTGAAATGAAACCCAAAATAGTGGGACACATACTTGTTTATTATCTTCATA
Organism: Antrostomus carolinensis; assembly: GCF_000700745.2. Taxonomy (NCBI): domain Eukaryota; kingdom Metazoa; phylum Chordata; class Aves; order Caprimulgiformes; family Caprimulgidae; genus Antrostomus; species Antrostomus carolinensis. The sequence goes on from NW_010322357.1 coordinate 118,148, forward strand.
TGTGCAACTGTTTTCTTTTTTTTTTTTTTCTCTGAACCACCTTCTCTGGTGAATGATTTAATATATATAAGTTCTTTTGGACCAAAAACAATGGATTTCTTTATGCTGAGCAGTTCTGATAACACAGTATCTATTACACAGATACACCAGGGTATCAGGTGCCAAGAAGCACTTTCATGAAGGAGGACATATGAATCCAGGACATTTATTCTTCATCCAAGGAGGTGCAGTGAGAGAAAGAGATAAGACTCTTGTATTCCCTACATTTTGCTGCACAAAGAGCTCAGAAGCTCTCAAAATGTCAACCTGCATGGTCAAAACTGATTATCTGTCATTCGCTGAAATCCAGGGATAAAAGTATCTAGGACCCTGTACTTTAAGGAAATCAACCCAAGCCAGCAAAGACCCAAACTCTGATTCCAGCAACATTTCTTCTATTGAAACAAAGCCGTGTGGGTCTGACTTGAGATAAAAACTGTCCTGGTTATGTCTGTGCATCTGCTTATTGAGTACAGTTACATAAGTCTTGTAAGGAGCTGTCTTCCAAACCACACAGCCTCTCTCCATACCTGCCTAACTCAGACTGGAAAATGAGAGAGGTGAAGCTTTCAGAGCTGGTAGATGATCTTGGGACAAGAGAAAGAGTCCTTGCTTTTGTTGATGATGCCGAATCCCTGTGAAATGCTAATCCTAAAGTAACAGCACCCACATCAAACTACTTAATTAAATTTCTTAGGAATAGATTACAGTGGGATTACTGGTTTTCTCCATGTTGGCATCAGATTCTAATACAAACTAGCCGAAGTTCAGGTACCTTTACACTGCTAGTATAGCTGGGACTGATTTCTCTTCTATTAACAATAATGTTATAGAAATTGCTAGAAGTTCCAGCTGAGGCTGCACCACCCTCTGTAGTGTAAAGTGAAGCAAGCCCAGCGGTACAAGGTGCCCATATAAAACCTGTGGAGAGCAATAATGATCTCCAGAGTCTCTGTCTAGTTAACTTATTGAAAAGTATTATCTTCTGATTATATTGTTTATTATTTTAAATAATACTCAAAGGTATAATAGCTACTCACCTGGATTGTGCCATTCTCAGCTATGCTAATTTTCCAGTAATTAGAACCCCTGGGGCTGGATACCATCTGCTTTCCACAGTTCCTATCACTTTAATATCTAAGGGCAGATTTAAAAAATAAAAAAAGCTCTAATTGGATTTAAATGCCTATAAAGCATGGATTTTCATACTCATCTTACCATTAACACATTCAGGTTGATTGCTTGGGTTTTAAAATTTTTTTTCCAACTTCTTTCAAAACATAGCTTGTGTGCTATCCTTTTCTCCCTGGTCTGTGCCCAATCATGAAAGCTGACTTAATCTGTTGAGAGTCCCCCTCAATCATGATGCTTCAAGGTTCAATATATGACTCAACAGATAAATATTCAAAAACAGAACAATTTCTCAGTGCTTTTTCTCTAAATAAGTTAAGTAGGGTGACAAGGCCAGTGAAGTTTTGATTTCAGAAGATCAAAATGGAATGTGGCTAGTCTGTGCAAAATGAAGGAGGTGAAAAATTACTGACTGTTCAAGGTATCCAAATTTACTTAAATATATTTCCAAATCAGAATAATTTGGATTCTGCATAACTGAAAGCGCTTTCAAAAGCATTCTCTATTTTTAGTTTTACAGATCATTAGTGCTATTTCAGAATGTTCTAATATTACATGATTTAAGTCCATGAAGCAATCGGTAGGCAAAAACCGCATGGAAGAATGAGGCAATTTAAAATGTGTCATTTCATAAGAATGAATGGAGAAACAAAAAAATATTTATCCACATATAATATCTCCTGTTCAAAGGACAACTAGAGAAACAACCTGTGGAGATTAAAGGAATCTAAAAGTTGAATAATTAATGGCTACACTAGATAGCAAGGTGAAATAATGATTAAGAAATGAGAACCACAAACAGTGAGACAGTGAGAGAAGTATGATGCAAAGCTATAGAGAACAAGACCCTCTCTGGATTAATTCTTCCATTTCTAGAGCCCCTTATACGTGATGGGATCCTCTCCTATTCTAAATTATCTTCTTCTAAGCTCTCTCCTCATAGTGATTACTGTTTTTTTCATTTTAAACTTTTAGGCTACAATATTTAGAGAATAATCATACAGACCTCTCTCTGATGTTTGGTGATATTTGAAATAATAGTAGCTCAGTACTATACTGACTAGGAACACATATGTTCATTCCTCAGAAGATGGAGCGGTTATGCAGGCATGACTTTGGTATTGATTGCACCACATTAGATATTTCAGAAGCAGCAGAAGATTGTAATAGAGAAGGCTCCAGGGAGATCTTATAGCGACCTCCCAGTACCTGAAGGGGGCCTACAAGAAAGCTGGGGAAGGACTTTTCATAAGGACAACTAATGACAAAACAAGGGGAAATGGGTTTAAACTGAAAGAGGGGAGGTTTAGATGAGATATTAGGAAGAAGTTTTTCACTGTGAGGGTGGTCAGACACTGGAACAGGTTGCCCAAGGAAGTTGTGGATGACCCCTCTCTGGAAGTGTTTAAGGCCAGGTTGGATGAGGCTTTGAGCAACCTGGTCTAGTGGAAGGTGTCCCTGCTGATGGCAGGGGGGTTGGAACTAGATGATCTTTAAGGTCCCTTCCTATCCAAACCATTGTGTGATTCTATGATAATAATTTATTTTATCTACTCCTACTTAAAAGCCAAAAGCTCAGCACAAGGATATGGAGGTGTTACCCAAGCATGAACCTTTTCAGATCAGATTCAGGGGATGGAGCCTGAAAAGATACACACATGAGTCTCTGAAAATCTTCACTACCAGAAAAAATGCTGTGAAATATGTCAGTGAAGACTTCTGGTTTTGTATCATAAAATTTAGTGACATCCTTTAACAACCCATTGGTTGGATATTTACATGTGTATCTTTGTGTATAGATGTTTGTAGTCCAGCTTATACGGTAATGAAAAATGGTTCTTTTTTGGTTGGTAGTTGGTATTTGAGGTATTTGAAGTATTTTTTGCATTACAGTTTTAAAAAAAAAACTCAAATTTTTTACGCATAAATTACTGATAAGGCTAAAGATTTTATTTGCACTGTTCACTGAAAAATGTAAAAAATGTGAATCTAACTATTAGGACTACTCACAGTGTCTGGTAAGATTTGAAAAAACAAAACAAATTCTCCCACTTTCCCCAATTACATGTGAGAAATGGACCAAAGATGCTGTGATAAACATTACCAGTCTGTGGACAGAGAATTGGATGGATGGGTGATCTAATGGTATTGTACATGCTTGAACCAGGATTATAGCTGTGACTTTAATAATTTTTATTTTTATTATTCATTAAAAAAAAGTTAAGGCAATGAAATAAACTCAAACAGAGGTTTAATTTTGTAATTACTGGGCTGCGCAAAAAACCCCTATGCAAGTAACTTAATTCTCCAAGTGGGATACAGTTAAAACAGGATGAATCCTGTAAGCCTTGAGGAGGAATAGGGCAGGCGTATTTAGAGAGAACCTGTCCCTAACATCCAATGTTATTTCTCTAGAGAGAAGCCCAGAGCTGCAGTAGGTCTGTTTGAAATGCTCAACCTGAATTGTTTTGCCCCTTTAAGAAGAAAAGCTATTTCTGAAGGAATTATTGCCTGGGTGCATAGTAGAAAGGTTGGAAAAGCTTCACTGTCGTCATTTTTGTTCCTATGCCCAAAGACTGTACTAAATAAATCCGAAATTTCTGTCTGTTGCACTCTTAACTTTCTGGATCGAGACTATATTCAGCTCAGGTTGCAGGCAGAAACGCTTGTGATGGGGTTGCTGAGGCTCATAAGCATGACTTGTATTTGGGATGGAACGATTTCAGCTTTAACCCACTTGGACATAGCACATTTCTCACTAGTTGCTAATTGCTGTGATTAGCATTTATAGATATTAGCTTCTTGATTATTATATTTTGATTTCTTTATACCTTTGTTACTCTGAGCCCTCTCAATGACTTCAGTAGGTTTATTCAGGAGGCAAAGTAGTAATTTTTAAGGGTAAATGTTACATGGACTGAAGTGGAGTTGCAACCACTTCTTGTTTTAGTAACTTGGATTTTGTGAATCAAAACTGCCAGTTGTTTGATTTTTATCATGACAGTGACTTCAGTTAACACAGAAATAACTTCTCATTGTCACGAGTCTGTCAGTGATGAACAAACATGGCATATCACAAATTAGGAGCACCACAACTTGAGTGGTCCTTTATTTTGCAAAATATTCATGGGGACAGAGGAGTTCTTGTTTTGTGGAGTGTCACCTTTATGTGATTTTTGCATTTTTTCTTGTGCCAAATTATATTAAAAAACCACATATCCCCAAACCTCCAAAAAGCTTAACCCTTCCCCCCCCAAAAATACCTCAAAACCCCAACCAAGACTAATGTTGTCTAAGAGATGGTTAACACCTGAAGTATAGTCCATGGTTTTCTGCTACCCACCCTTCTGTTGGTCCTACCAACTGCCTCCAGATATTCATTTATGGATTTGTAAATAATCCAGGGATACTGCGCAAGGCTGTAGAGTCCCTCGCACCTTATATGGCTGGCATTGCAGCGTCAGTGTTAGCGCAGCGCCTCGCTGACAGATTGCTGCTCCAATGATGGCAAGACATCACATGTATTTCCAACTCCTAATTTGCCCAATGAGAGACTATTGAGGTTGAAAGAATCAATTGCTTCATTTCTGCTTTTCTCAGATTTTTTTTTTCTCTCTTTGAGGACAATTTCCTAAACAATCTTGCTGCTCTTAAATGAGAAAAAACAAAAAGTGTTTATTGTAACCTGCTTTGAACTGTTAACAGCTCCAGAGGAGGGAGGTCTTCGAACAGAGCCTGTCTTGTGCCAAAAAGAGAGCGCTCGGCAGAACGGGGTTGAGGTACAGAAGCAGGGCAGCGCGAGAGCAGCGTTAATAAAAACACTGCAAATGAAACGTTAGCGCGGGGTGGTGAAAGAGCTCAATTTTATTTTGTTTTCACACATTAGGTTTTGCTTAAAGCAGACAAGTACCAGGGAGAGCGTTCTGAAAAGAGGCTTTGTATAGGAGCTGGGGCTCTATCCATCAGATTTGTCATTTCAGGAATGTAGCCAGATGTATTGACTTACTAGCAATTGCATTGGTGCCATCTGGCCTGCTGGAGGCTGCATTAAAGATGGAAAAAACTGAACAGAAAGAAATGAAATTTGTTCATCGTGCCATTAGACTAGCTGCTTATTTAAAGAGGAGGGAAAAAAATGTAACTTCTTGGCAGGGGGTATGCTGTTTGAAAATAAAATATAAGGTTTTAAGGACCACAAGTTTTAAAGCTGAGCACTGATGTTTATACGTAGACTTGAAAGCTGGACCTCACTCTTGTCATTTTGTGTATTTTCTTTTTTTTTAATGGAAAAATACTTTCAAATCCTACTGTTCTGAGTTGGAGAGCAAAATACACCCTGAGATCCCGCCCTGGCCCACTGCAGTATTTATATTTATTCATTCTCAGTTCTCTCCAACAGCATTTTAGCTGTTTGAATTGCCTCTTCCTCTCAGGAACTGAGGTTTGTAGGTGCTGTACTTTCTATTGCTGACCTCAGAATGTCTTCATAACTTTTGGATCACTTCTTTTCAAACTTACCGACATTGTTGTCTAAGTAGAATTGCTATTCCCAGTACATCAGTAGCAATAATACCAAAATAATTTCTTATTTTAATACAGACACTCCTGAATATACTTATTTTAATGAATAAATGCCAGGTCTTGAGTATTTCCACACATTTAATTTAGTAAAATATTTTTCTTTATATTAGTAGGACCAGGGCTAGTGTTAACATTTATTGACAGAATAAGAGAAAAACTTTTTCAGTGTAGTAATGCACTACGGCTATAGCATGAGAAGTGCTCTGCAGACTTATTGAGGTATGATTTTTAAACGTGGTTATATTCATATTTAATTCTGCAATTAGTCTTCCTGAATTAAAGGCTAGAGGTTGCTGTCTTTCTGGGAAGTGATTCAATTTGTTTTGCAAGATAAAGCTATGGGTTTGAACTATCTTCTACTGGACTAGTTAGTGAAAATGGGACTGGTTCCTGTATGAGGCCATAAAGCCATTCCTAGGCATTTTCAACATTTGTTGAAGGTCAGAAGAAAGACTTAAGTACTGAGAAGTAAAAAAATGTAGGTGCTAAATTAGATTATTTTATATAGTTCTTCAGTACTCTTTCACAGGCATATTAGTTAATTTTTTGTCAGAATATAAGTTGTTTACAATTGCTGACAAAAATGACGAAACAAAGGGGTAGAGTCCTATTTTTTTTTTTTTTTCTAATATTTTTCAGTTCTGCTCTGTTCTTTTTATTACTTTTGTTTTGGCCATTTAAAATAGAAAGCTCTTGAGGGCAGGGAAGCGGAACTTTGTAAAATGCTGAACTACTTGTGAGTGAAGTCAGTGTTTTAATGCTCCTGAACACATGTGCTAAAAGACTACATGATAGTTTTAGAATTTCTACAACCATGAAACCTTCATTCTAGCACTGCCAGGGTCTTCACTGTGGGGTTTTTTCCAACAAGATGAGAAATGCTGGCGCCAATACTGGAAAAGTCAACAGTGACTAAATAATCTTGAAAAAAGATGTAATGGTCTTACTCATAACAAGTCATCAAGCTGTGTGAAGAAAGACCTATTTCAGCCCTCATTAAAGGACAGGAGGGAGATTTTTGTCTGCTATAGAGAAAGCTGGTTGGTGCCTTCTAAGGAAAGACAGAGCATCATCACCAGAGCAGGAGTGATAGCTGGTACTGCTATCCAATGCCATGTCCATGGCCACAGAGAACACTCAGCTCTTTGAGCGTTGTGCCTAAATGGGATCGTACCATGAAATATCCCCATTGCTTGAATCCTCTCAAATAACGTGCATTCTCCTTCTGCATTTGGGAGGGTACTTACTTATTATATCTGTGACATCCCCTGTTTATTTTTCATGGTGATACGTTCCACCTCTCTACATCAGGATGGAACAGCAGAACCTGAGCTAATAAACTGGCTTTGGGGTTCTTCTGAGCAGCTGGTGCTTCTGAATGTCCCAATACATCTCCAATATGTCTGCTGAAGAGTACTGTGGGTTTTTGTTGCCATTCAGTTTTTAGTCATTCACAATATCTTGGAAATTAATTTAAATAAAGTTGTATTTTTTCCCCAATAAAAATCAATATCTCTAGTAGCAATGCCTAGATTGTCCCTTCAATGGATTAATTAAAGGATTTAATCTCTGTGCCTTTTGTTTTGTAAATTCAGAATGTTGACATTATTATTGTTAACAATAATCTTATGATTAGAAACAGGAAGACGGGAGGGCTCAAGCGTATGACACATAGGACAAAACGCTCTTCTGGCCAGGAACTGCACACTGAGCGGAACAGTAAGGGTACAAAATATTCTGGGAAAAGAGAAACATTGCCATTTCTCTGCAGGGAACTTCTGCCCATGCAGAAGTTGCCACCAGATATTGGCAGCCCTGCCAGGAACAAAAACATTTCCAAAACTCTGTGGATAAGTTTTGAGGGAAAGAAGACAAAACGTGGGTTTGAAAGTTTAAAGAAAAAAAAAAAAAAAAAAAAAAGAAAGACTGACAGAAGTTGTCAGATTTATATTACAGAAGGGATTGCAGAACTCATTTGGGAATAATAATTTTCCTTCCCACGTTTCTCATTCTTACCCAGGTAAACTAGGAAGCAGTCCAGCTTGCTTGAAAATGGAAAGATCTTCAGAAATATGTTACATTATCATATTTAATCTGTAAGCGTGCATGAATATAATGTGCATGAGAAGTAGACATACATACATACATAGCATGTGTGTATTTATGTATTTTTTTTATGTGTGGGATTACAGATAACTGCAATTTTAAAGCATACTGAGTAACAGGAACGACTCACTGACTCATCTAGTAATGCTGATTTGAATAATAGAACCATAGAAGTAGGAGTAAACAAATTAATAAACAGTACAAAATAAATAGAGGTATTTAAATGTACTAATTGGAGCAACATAAAGTAGTAAATATTCCACCATTTTTATCATTCATTTAACATATCTAAATAAATTATATACCTGCACAAATGGAAACACATACCTTCTCTGTGATATTTTAGCAACATAGCATCCATAGATTAAACAAGGGTAGTAAAAGAGAGTGGAGGGGAAGGGAGGAAATATTTTTTTTCTTCATCATTTATTGTTTGATTTCTTTTTTTACTGCACTTCTAGCACCCAGTAACAGATAGTGAAGTTACCTAGTGCTCAGAAGTTGTAGATACCATCTTATTTGGTAAGTTAGACAGGATTTGTTTGTAAAAGTTCATTGTGCAGCAGAAAACTCAAGAGAAGAGCATGTGGAAAAATTCCTGTAAAAGGTTTTCAGAAAACTTGGAGCAGCACAGCATGTGCATATGTAAATATTTAAACCAAACACTGCTTTGTAGTAGCCTTGAACAACTCTGAAATGAGTGGATGTTTTCTTCGTGAATATGAGAACAGTATTTTATCTATCAGTCTGTTTTTTATTAACAGAACCAGGCTGGTGATAGTGACATAGGTAGTGGCATAAGGTGTATTTATGATAAATAATGGGCTGCCAAAGGGGAGAACTGTGCAAGGGACAATTTTCATGTATTCTTTTTAGTGATGCGTGACCTACCCTTACTCCACAGGCCTTTTATCATGTCTACATGAAAGAAACATGTTTTAGCCAAGTTCATGTGGTCTTGATAGCTCTATCTTTGTGGCCTTTTGTACAGTACCCCCCAACAGGCTGATAACAATATGTAGTCAATCACCTTTAGGCCATTGTCAGGTCAAATCGGACAAAATATAGTAGTTTCCAAAACTGAAAACCCCTGTGTAGGTGACAAGAGAAATAAAAGCAAGTATAAGTCCAGGCAAAACAGCTAGAGGTAAGTGTCAGTTTCAGTGACAACCTGAGGGGACTTGAACACCTCTTTCAAATACAGTGTCCACAGAGACTTGTTGACAGCTTGCACTTTTTCTGCTCTTGTCATTGGTATTCTCTATTATCTGAGAGGATCCTGCTGCCCAAGAAGGTATGTCCAAGTCAGAAGCTTTAAAACATTACATATAAGAGTATATAAAACTCTGATAGTTTAATTCTGAAACTGCCCTAGAGTTGGAACCCATGAGGTCAATGAAGAGAAGGTCTTTGTGTCACTCTATTATCTGCAAAAATTACACCATGATTTCAGCTGTGCCAAGACTTTGCCCCTCCTCCTTGGAGGAATGAAGCTTCAGTTCTTTGACAACACATTTTTTCAACTCCAGATTTCCAATACAAAACATCAACTTTGTGTGTTAGGGTTAAAATTAAGAATACGCAGTCTAGTAGAGAAATGGGTCCAAGATCTGTTACTTCTGTTACATTGCAAAAACAGATCCTGAAAACTGAAATGGCTGCACTTTTCTTTCTCCTTGCAGAATGTCAGGTTCTTATGTTATTAAGTGGTTTATTATAAATAGGTGGTGCACTCAATTTATTTTTTTAAAGGGATTTCTTGCTTTTTTTCCAATTAAGTGTGTTTAACTCTCACTGACAGTAGTACTTTGAATTTCAGGAGATCTAGTTACTCTTATGCTATTATTTATCCTCACACCAGCGATAGCTCCAGAATACCTGTATTGAGCACAAAGCCAACCTTAATTTTGCAATTAGAAGGAAAGTAATTTGATGATGTGTTCACAGACCAATGGGGCACGTGTGTGCACGTATAAACATCGAGGTATCGTATGGAAGCTCTTAATGAAGCCCTCATGATATGAATAACGCTCAAGTTACAAATGCCATAGCTTATCTGTTACGTGTGGTAGGTGATAATGACTCTGCAATTCAGTCAAGGTAAGAAAGCAATTTTGGTAAACGTAATACCTGAAAGCAATTTTCAAGATAATCCTTGAGTTCTAATGTATAGTAATCTCTAAAACAGTTGGGATATTTTTCAAATCAAATTTCCAGCTTGTGTTCGTGGTTTTTAACCATTAGAGCCACTTTGCTTACCATCTCAAATCCCTCAGTTTCAGCATGTGATATTTAGATGTGTTGTAGTGACAAGGTTATAATTTTCTGAGCAAGCTGTGAGAATGCACCTTCCACTGGAAATTGAAATGTCACGTGGAAAACTGGGATATGACAGATGAATTATGGTATGGATGTATATGAAGCATAAGACTGGGATATGACAGAGGTCTGTTTGTAGATCCTCATGGGGTGCAGAAGAGTGGTCTAGGGAAGTATTATTCACTGTATCTTGCACTAAAAGAAGTTAGGGGTACTTGGGTAAATTGCTGCCTAGCAGGTTTACAACAAACATGACAGCAGACTTCATACATATGCAGGATATTTTGAAGCCAAAAGCACCCAGGATTTTAAAAAACACCATGTCTCCCCAGACACGTGCATTGGTGTCTATGAAACATGATTTTTGGTATCAGTCTATAGCCAGTAGCTGATACAGTTTCTGTGCTGCTAGGAGACAAGAAACACTCCATCTTTGTTTCTTACTTTTCTGTTGACCAACACTTCTGGTTGCTGTTTCAGATTAAATTACCTTCACTGGACTGAAAGCCTTTTAAAGCTTTTTTTCATGACAAGAGAACTTCTGAACATGCAAATGGGCTGGTCTTGAGTGCAGCGCAAAACTTGGCCATTCCTATTTGGCCTTTCCTACTAAAATTTAGAGCTCCCTAGATGGAGAAATTGTATCTTTCCTACCAACCATGCTGCAGTTTTCCCACACCTGCACCCTTACCTTCTCCAAAGGTTGATATGCCATTGATACCCCTGCATCACTTTAGTTTTCTCTGTCTTCTTTTGTACCATTTGCTATGGACAGGGAACTATTGTCTTTAACCTCTGTGTTTAGTGGGGAATGCTGCTCAGCTCCTCCCTTCTCGTTAAGTACCCACAGGGACAATCCAGCCTTTCACTATTGCAATTACTGTATCAGTCACTCAGTAACAGAGCAGTATCAATATCATTCTAAAAGACACAGTTTTACTATCCTGACATAAAGGCCTTACACTACCAAAATTCTTCTTTAACCATGCCAGGAAAATAATTGAAAGCATATTTAACTGTATGGATGTAGAAACCTAAAGGAATTTCGTTGGCCTTGTGGTTAGCTAAGGAAAGATGTGGAGAGACGTTTAAACCAAGAGTTTGCACAAGCCATATATTCATGTTCTTGAAATTTGAGAGAATATATTTGACAATAGTGCTCACTTTAAAAACTGGATATGAGGTTCTTTAGGATTGTTCTTGTGTGCCTTTGTCTGCCTCAGTAACATTTTTGGAGAGAGAACTTGAGTCACTGTTTAGAATTTATTCAGGGAAGGCAACTTGGACCTTTTTGAAGTTGATGCACTTCTCTCTTGACCGCAATCAAATGCTCTTCAAGTAGTGTTTCAGTTTAGTTCAGACTTTTTTTCCAAACAGAATCTCTCTCCAAATGTTGCAGTCAATGCAAACCTTCAATTCAGATCAAAGTGTATAGGCTGGCTCTGTGTTATCACCTGACAACATGATCATTGGGAATATTAAGCTGTCAACAGCAGATCTGAAGAAATCATTTTCCCAGTCTGCAGTGAATTATAGAGGATAGGAGTCTATCACACATAAAAGTCTTTCCATTTTCTAAGTCTGTGTCTAATTCTAATAGTTTCAATCTGACCTCAGACTGGATTTCCCACTTGTTTTAAATCATGGTCAAGACACCTTCTAATGGCTTAGTTACAAGGTTTGTAACAATTCAACACATTTGTATATGTATTTATGTTATTTTTTCAGATGTATTTAAATCTCTATGCGCCAGCCTCATGTTTGGAGAGAGTAGTGTCTTTTTGCTGAAAGGCTCACCACTGCTCTGTTACATATCTTTTGCTTTCTTGTTGCATTCCTGATTAATAAGTTGTTTGCACGGCTTTATGTTAACACACGCATCATTTGGAACTGAGTGTGGGTCAGTGTCAAGTGGGACAGGATTAGGATGTGGGAGCTTGCTGGCAATAATGCTTAGCTAGTAGGATTAGGATAAAGCTATAATTGAACAGTTCAACTAACCTGGGATTCATCAAGAGATTTACAAAAGTACATTACAGTGGTCAATGAAAGGAACTTTTAAACTATCAAGGCAATGTCATATTGCAAAGCTCTAATTGCGAAGGGGCAGGGTTAAGCACTTATCTCGTCCTGCTTGTACAAATGTAATGTTCTTTGCCAGTTTTGGCATTGCAATCTGTGTTTCTGAATGTTTAGAGATAGTGGGACAACAAGAAGTGAAAAAGTGTTTTGTCTAAGAAAGTTAAAAAAATGGCAGAGAGACGATAGTATTTAATGAAATTCCCTTAGAGAAATACTATCTGGTGGAATTTGAAGGGACTTGGAAGAGATTAAAAAGAAGCAAAAAAAGTCACAAGGGACGTTTAAAAAAGATATTTTAAATGAATTAACAACTCCAGCAATTTACTATTTGCAGAGACAAGTTTTCACGTATTTCTCTAATCCTGCCAGTTTGTGGGCTGGAGAGGTAATACTGGCTAGAGCAAATACATCAAAATATATAAATGGTACATAGGCTTTGTGGTGGTCATCTGTACAGGGGATGATACATGAAATACACAATAAAGACAGGTCACCCCAAAACTATAATGGGTGATACTGTTGAAAGGTCCACAATGTTGATAAATTCCTAAAAATTACATCTTGTTTTCACCTAAATCTGCATTCCAGCATTGGTAAGCATTAGTGTAGAGAAAGCAACCTCATTGTGCAATTTGGCTTGGCTTGGCTGTGCTCTTTATTTTTTTTTTTTTTCCTTTTTTTTTTTTTTAAGGGAAAAAATGAGAATGAAATAATAGCTTTTGATGACATCATAGCTATGGCTGAGATTAAAACTGCTCCCCTATGGGGTGTTGGTGGGATTTTTGTTCTATCAGCTTCATGGACATGTATATTTGCACTGTACTGGCAGTGAGCCAGTTTCTATGATTGCTTTATTGGGTGTCCAGTGTTATTAAGCCTCTCTGTTTTTTTTTCTCCCCTTTCACTTTTTACTTCTGAACTGCATTTCTGTAACCAATTTGCATTACTTTATGTTAAGTTTCACGTGCCATGTGTCAGCTGAATTACACATCAGATCTAAAGATTCAAAAGCCTTTGAATTCTTCTTGGTGGCTATGCTATATTTACTACTCACTCACTTGTGTGCAATCGAGGAATTTAACAAGTTTTCAAATGTTTTCTATGTCCAAGGACATCTATGCACAGAATAGATTAAAAAAAAACCTGTAAAGATCCAAAACTGGAACATTTAGGGATAACTAGCAATACAATTTATACCCTGCTGTATAACAATCCTCTTGTGTTCTGGCTTTTATGTGTGTTCAGCAATTGCATTATTCTGCTGATTTACGAGGACAAAAAAGTCCATTATTTATGTCTGCAAAATGCATAGCACAGATAAGTCTTGATGTTGTCTCAGGAGAACCAGAAGGGTACTGAGATATACAAATCATTAATAAATTATCATTGTAATAATGTCAAGTTGCTACATGCTAGTCTCCGTGAAATCCATAATAGGCTTGAGGTTGTAAAAAAATGCATCTTTTCTTAAAGTCTTAAAATACTTTTACTGCAGTTTATATTTTAATTTAGCCACATTGATGTATTACTAAAGTTCAATAAAAATAATGTAATGATGTGGGCTGTATCCTATTCCCAGAAAGCAGGAATTTCTAAAGATTCAGCAATATCACCAAATCTGACATCTTACTTTTCATCGGTTCCCTCATTCCTGCATGGACCACCCACGAAGTTGCCTAAACCTTGTGCAGAATTTTGTCTGAGGTTTTTCTGAGCTGCTTCTTGTTGGGAGTAGAGTAGGTGTATTGAGCATTAATTCTTTTTTTTTTTTTTTCTGCAAATCAGAGATAATGACTTAATTCTGTTCATCCATCCAGCTGAAGTCAGCAGAATGAAGATGGTGTAAATAGGGTGAGAGTCAGGCTCTTAGTCACGTTAAATTTCCTTATGCTAGTGGCAGTATGTTCAGAATGCTTTGAAGTGCTGGTTTGTCAGAGTTCACAACAGTTCATTTCAGCTCCAAATAAAATATTATCTGACTTTACTGGCTTTCCAGCACCAGTCGATGTAACAGTAGAGCTGTTCTAATTCATTTTATGAATCCAGTTTTCTTACACTACTTTCTTTATTGGAATTCGTACAGAGCGTTCTTTAAACACAGCTTTTCACTGAAGAAAAACAAAAGAGTGTTTATATAAGACAATAGGGCAGACATCATTTACTGTATAGGGTTGATTTTGAGTTTATGCAACTAAGACAAAGGGAAATGAACACCCCCATGTGGTATAACCTCTGCAAGAGTGTAGCTTTGTTATTTTAAGGCTTGAAATGCCATACCTTTTAAAGTTTGAATTATTGAGGAATATATTCTACAACATGTACTTTGTTCTACAGAATAGAAGCACAATAGTTTGCTTATGTTTTTTAATTTAGAAGACATTCAAAGCAGGACAGTTTCCACCTTTTCTGAAGCAGTTTGAAATGTAGTATAAATGTCGTTTATCCCAGTTCTGAGACTTAAAGAACTTTCAGCAGTTGATTTTTTTTTTTTTTTAAGTTTAACAATGTCAGTAAGGCTTAAAATAAGCTCAGTTGCTGAGCAGAAACCCTTAAATGTTCAGTCTTTAATTCTGATGTCTCTATCTTCTTTCCTTCTCTTTGTCTGCTTTGTGAAGTTCTGAGCAAAATAGCCCCTTGGGGCTCTTTCAAAGATTATGAAGCTGTGTGTAAGAAATAGTGAGGACAACGAGGAATTTCAGGACCTATGTACATGGGGGGGATCCAAAGGATTGCAACTTTTCCACTTTTATCTTCCAATTCCTTATCACTTTAGAGTTAAGAAATAGTGTCCTAAGATAATTGGTTAAAGCACAGAAAAATACAAACTAGCTTGTTTATTAAGAGGATGAAAAGGAAACTTTGCCTTAATTAGTGGCTGCAAAATACGTATCTGACTGCAAAGAATATCTCTGTTATCTATAAGAGCTGACAATCATGCAGTCTCACAGGACCAACCTCAATATATAACACTCTATGAAG
The DNA here is from genome assembly GCF_000700745.2 of Antrostomus carolinensis. Taxonomy (NCBI): domain Eukaryota; kingdom Metazoa; phylum Chordata; class Aves; order Caprimulgiformes; family Caprimulgidae; genus Antrostomus; species Antrostomus carolinensis. The sequence goes on from NW_010322357.1 coordinate 133,385, forward strand.
CTAGTGTAAACTCAAAGAAATTAATGAACAGTATCTGCAAGATGAGGAATTTATTGTCCATATTTTTGCATTTTTATAAGATCAAAGTTAAAAAAATAAAATGATATGAAAAGAAATCTGAAAAGAGCTAATATTTGAGAGGGGAAATATAGGTTGTGAGTCATAAAGATGGCTTGGTTTTGATGTAGACCATGTTGCCTGTCTCTGCCTTCCAATGTCAAGTCCATGTAGTTGCTCAAGTGTGATCATTCTCATATAAGAAAGGAGGGATGAGCTGGGAAGGAAGTTCTTAGTCTCTTCTCTTACAAAGAGTCCTCTGAACCACTTCCCTTCCTTTTGGTCTGAAATAATCGGATCTTCTGTCCTGCAGGTCATTAATTTTTTACCTTGAATGCCTTTCGTCACAGAGGTTAGGGTATGTCTCCACGGGTAGCTCAGGAGCTAACAACCAGGTCTGAAAGTGTTTGTTTCCCTAATCTGAGTTCAGTAACAACTACATAAATCATATTTGAATTAGCAATGCTGTACCTACCTATGTAAGTAACAGATTTTCTGGTGTGAAAAGTCTTAGAAACTTAATAGGGTAAGTGGAAACCTGGAGAGGTTGTCTAATCCCAAAGCAGTCAGCTACTGCAAACCATTCCTGACAGAGTTTTGCTTAACTTTTTTTTTTTTTTTTTTTTTTAATTTTATTTTATATGAGAGAGAGAAAAGAGAGGGTAGGGAAAAAGTGTTATTTAATATTCTCTCCTGTTCAGGCTGGAGTCAAACTTTGCACCCCTTGCTGTATTCCTCATGCATGGGTACCACAGCCTGTATTTGTGCTTCCCAGTAAATTCTGATGGATCTCACTTATCCTTTGAGACAAACATACGTGAGAAAGGTGGAAAGGCATTGGCTGACTAGCACCAGTCGAATAATGTGCCTGCAGCCATCCTGCTAACAGATTACCAGTTAAAACATTATTTTGGTTAATAAGGGATAGATTATTTGGTTTAACTGACAAGTACTGCTCTTCCTCACATGTAAGAGGTGCCTGTATAGGGGTGATGGTGAAGTAATAACCCAAGTAATCTATGCAATGAAGCCATGCTTTAATGAGCTTTCTCACAACTTACAACTTAAATCTAAAGAAGATGTGTATAGGGAATTTTTATTATAAGGGATGCACAGCGTCTATCAGTGCTTCAGCTGCTAATAGGTACCTAGAAATGTATGAAATGAAATGTATGAACTGAAATGTACGTAAAGAGTACACATTTTTCCATTAATAATGTTAAGTTTTCACAGAAAGTGGGCAGGTTCTGCAAATCCATTTCACAAATCAGCTTCAGATGGACTGTTTATTACTAAGAATCTCCAGATTTGAATCTCAAATATATAGAAGTCATGTTTGCTTTCTATGGAAAGAAAGTGTAATCCCTTGATTGTTCTTCTCAGAAGGACTGAATGCTCAATTTGCCTGCGTCAGCTGCCTCCTAACCAGCTACGGCAAGTTTATTTTTAGCGAGTGAGAGACTGAAAGTTTCATTTTGAGAACTTCAAACAAAATATAAATCAAGATAGTTTAGTGATAAAAAAAGTTGGCTGGGGACTTCTATTGGCTTTTCCATATGAAATACAACATGAGGGGGGTTTTTTTATGGGCACAAATGTTATTTTTCACTGGCTGTCAGAAATTGCCTGTTTCAGCTTCTCGTACAATTGAGCATTGTGATAAGTCAGTGAGTTTGTCCTTTTTATCCATTAGACTGAATAAACACTGGGATTTTGTTCATCTTTTAAATCCATTATATGGCATTTCCCAGAGGAGGTAATCTTTTTATTTACTTGTGTGGCAGCTCTTTGAAATATGACATTTTATATCTTCTTTTTCACAAAAATTGTGTTTCCAACAAACCAAGAGTTTGGCTTTATATATAGGTTTCAAGGGCTAAAACAACTCCTTAATGTGAAGACACAGTATAAGTTTAATTAAACACAGGGCTACTACAAGATTAGATCAGTAGATTGTTTATATCATCAATGTTTTCCAGAAAAAGTTTTGACAACCAACTGCTGAAAATAGCTGCAGAAAATTCCCCATGAAAGCCAACAGTTTTAATAAAATAAAATAAAATAAAATCCCCAAGACTAATTCACACAGAAGTAAAGAAGGAATAGCTGAAGACCCTATCTCAGCTTGGATTAATGCTGGCCTCTTTGTGGAATAATTTCTTTTGATGATCTAAAGGAGCTTTCTTAATGCTTTATAGACTTGTTATTTTATATCTATTTAAAGCTACAGCAGAGATTTGAGTGTGAAATACTTTTTCAGTTTGAGACAAACCCTGGATGAGACCTGTACAAAGAAAGAGGAGATTTCAGAGACGCACAAATATAGTATTTCCATGTGTGACAGGTATTTCTTCGGTAAAGTCTTTGAAAAGTCTCAACAACACAAAAAAGAGAAAGGAGGTGCTTTATCAGAAGCTATCAAAGGTGGTATTAGATTTAATGATGCTGTCCTTGATGTTTACGAAGGTTATTTAATGAACTGCTGTTAAAAAAGAAAAATTTTAGGAAATGTATCCATCTTGGTATTGTGTCAGATTGAGTGCAGTTTCAGTTGTTTAACATAGATGTATTCTGCCCTTTGAGATACTTTAACAGCTCAAAACCAAAATACCCTAAAGAGCCTTCTCTCCCAGAGTTCTTATGTCCTATTTACAATTCCTATGAAGGCACCTCAGTTGTTCTGGAACATCTTAAATAGCAGAGGATGCTTACATTTATGCAACTGACTGCTGTGCTAAGTTACGGACTGAACTTTCAGATTCTTTACTGGAAAAGAGCCATAATCAGGATGAGAATTTTCACTTGACTGTTGGGCATACTTAAGTTAGCTTTAAAGAAGCTGGTAAGGTTGCTTCTAGCAATATAGTCAAAACAGAGCGTGGCACCAGCTAAAGCTCAAATATTTGTTCAATTTCTTGTGAGGACTGAGCATGTCCTTGGTGAGTCCTATGCTGCAATGGTTAGAGCAATAGCAGTATTCTGGAGAGAAACTAGTTAGCTGAAAGCTGTCTTGCCTATGCTCTCTCACCACAACAAATGTCCAGCTACTGCAGTCTAGATGTACAATCTGAGGGTAGAGCCTCAGTCCTTAACAGCAGCCTGTGAGCTTGTGACTCTTCTGGATGGTGGTACAGCAACAGTACATTGGGCTTGTTTGAGAGCTGATTGGTGAGAGCAGCAGACTACCTGGAAAAATAAAGCTGTCAGATGCTTGTTCAAGAAAAAAAGATATTCAGGTTGACAAACACTACAGTTATGAACCCACCGTGAATCTATCTTTTATGGCAAAGGCTAAAGCTGTATGGAGCAACTCTGGTAACACTTAGATGTCCTCAACACCAGGCAATTTGTTTTCAGGGCTGTGTTGTAGCACAGACCTCTCAGTAAGTGAGTTAGTGAAGTACTCTTTGTGGTGGATGGAGAAGAGCTGTTGCACCATGTTGCACCATGTAGATTTGCCAGCTGCTGCTGACACATACAAGAGAGACCCACATTTGACAGTCTGTGTTTATTCCCTTGCGAGGCTTGAACTTTTGTCTCTCTGAGCGGTGGGACTTGAGGGATTTATCTTGAATAAGCCTGTGTGTGGGATAAGGTACCCAGCTGGGCTTGGCAGTGATATTAGCTCCTGTGAGCAAGACTTTTTCCTGGCTCTTATTATACGGTTTCTCAGGTACTTCTGTGTTCCTGAGTATTGGTGGTTCATAGGCAAGCAAAGAGGTCAGCACACTGTTGCCACCCATTTGTCTATGACTAGTTATCTGTATAGATACACATCACATCTATTGCCACTTACTGTGACAGCCTGTGCTTTTATCAGCTTGGTCATTGCTGAGCATGAACACGCTGTACATTTCACTTTTTCAGAATTGAATGTGAGTGCAGAAGATTAGCTCACCAGTGGGGTGGACCTCGTCATATTTAGCTTGTAAAACAGAGAGAAAGAGAAGACTGATTATTAAGATCCCATTTCAAGTTGTGTCTCTGCAATGACAGGAGGACTTTAAAGATTTCTTCTGCTTAGCACGGTCATCAGAATTATTTATATTAATAGACAGTCTTCATCTGAACACAGAGAGTGCTAGTTTGGAAACCAGTAATGCCAAGTTCTGTAGCAGATTTTTGAGATCCAGTTGAAGTGCTAAAATACCACTGAGTACTGGAGACTTGATTGCTTCGGAAATATTAGCTTCAGCCATTACTAATCTTTGCACACTTGTACTTCAAGCAGTTTTAATATTGCATGTGTCCAAACTGAAAAACATGAAATTCTACATGAAACCTAAGTTCATGTTTCATCTGAGGTAAAATGAATCTTTACATTCAACCACAAACAATGTTCTTCTTACACTTTTGATCCATTAGAAAAGCACGATAGAATGTGTTTTTTGGTGGTTTGCAGGGGGTTTTCTTGTTTTTGTTTTGTTTTCAGTAACTGAAAAAAATCAGTTATGCAGATAGTTCTGTGTGGTACGGCAATCTAGTTCCAAAAACAGTCAAGCCCTCAAATACCCTATCTCTCCAAACCAAAACCTCTTGCATCTTTCTTAGGCATGCCTAGATACATCTCACTGATTTCACACAGGGAAAGAAAATAAACAACAAAGAACTGAAGGAAAGTTATGTATGTCCTTACCTCATGGAAAGATGCTGAATGCCAAGGGTGGGATTTACAAGAGTACATAAGTATGGCAGGTGTCTGGGTGCTTTCGTAAATCATTGACACCCAAGAGGATGTCCACAGATCCCAGGGCAATGAGGTGCAGATAACTTTGAGCTGTCCCCAGGGAAGCTTCAAAAGAACAGAAAAGTCTACAACTGTAGTGAGACTGCACTGCTAGTGAGTTTTAGTACCCTTAATGAAATGTCTAATAAGCCTTAATTTAAGCACTTGATAAATAGATTGCATAACCCTGTTACATGCCTATAGACCTAAGGGAGATCCAAGATCCAATTCATTGGGAGTTAGGATACTTCTGAGGAGCTGAGCCACCTAAGTCAGATGTTTCTGATAATTTAACTCTAAAAGATTAAGGCTTTTCACTCAACTCATTGTTTCTTCCAGTCATCAACAGCTGCTAGAAAGCTGTGTTTGAGCTTCCAAAATATGATGTAGGCGTATACTGTAAGCTGACAGACAAACTCTTCTGCATTATTAGTACCATCAGTGCCTGAGTCATATATTTTCCATCAATTAAGTTAGTCTTTCCCATTCTGATTTTATATTTTAATGTGCTGGCATAAGAATTTAATCAGCCATTACTTGGACAAATACGATAACTATTGAGATAGAAGAAAGAATTTAACCTAGGCCAGTGCATTTCTAGTTCAAATATTATCTATATTTAACCTCTCTCTGTATAGGTTAGAATCTCATATTATTCTCTCAAGACTTTGATTCTTGTTTTCCTAAATAATTATCTGGACTACCTGACTTTGTGCTTGGCTATCAAACTTGCTGAGTTAAGAGCACTGAGGAAAGGTTAATGTGTTCTCCTGCTGATGATTATGTCAGAATGGGCTAAGTCTGTGAAATATAAATATCCAGGATGCCAAAGCAAATATTCTGATTCCCTTGAACTCATTAGCAAAAGTTTATTTTAGATGTGATGGGATGTGAGCTATTACTCCAGAATAGAATAGATGGATAGATTAGGATGGAGGGAATTCATGCATAAACCAGGTCAGTATCTTTATAAACTTAATACTTCCTTACTGAAAGCTCAGAAATAGCTTAATTTATGAACATGTTCTTAGATACAAATATTTTAATTGATATTTCATCACTTATAGGTAGAACTTTTTTCTTTCAGTCTTTTCAGAGTTTCTATCTTTAGTGAAAATAAGGTAAATCCATTAGCTGGGTCATATTTCACACTAAAAGTGGAATGACAGTAATAATTCACCATAAGCAGCATATAGGAGCGTGAACACTATGTAGAAAGTCATGTAGCTTATGGAGCTTAAAGATAAAACATGAACAGCACATCAGAATCCGATGAAATATCTGTTGCATTTTTGTTTCTTTCCAAACTGCAAGCAAGATATTGTACTTTTTTAACAGAGTGAGCTGCCATTCAGTGTCAATTAAACTGCCAGAGCTGTAAGATATTAACAGCAGGAAATTCTTGAAAGATAAATTCAAGATGGTAGCTACCACTGGACTTCTCTGAACTCATTACAGTTATAATTATATTGTGAAACATACACATAGTAAAGCTGAAATGAACTTAACTTCTTATTAAAAGAAGTAGTAGAAGAAAACATCTTATCTCACTTCACTTCCATGTCATACCCAATACATTCACTCTTGAACTTACTCTGTTTATAGCTTGCAAGGGACAAGGTTTATTTGAACTGGTTATGTTTTGAGTTCATGTGGGTTTCTGCCTTCAACTGCAGAATGTACTCCACAAGTTCTCGTGTCACTCTGCCTGGCTATTCTTTTTGTTGCCATGCCAGGGTTTATCACCACTCACTTCTGGACAGTGTTAATGATGCAGTCACTTCCTCTCTGCCAAACAACCGTAACATTCACCAGACTTCCCCGAATGTTACGGAGCAAGTCAAGTATCATTACCTGAAATGGTAAAAAAAAAAAATAAAAAATAAAAATAGTTAATCCTGTTTATAGAAGGAATTTTGATAGATGCTGAACACCATTTTGAAAGATTAATGTGAGGAAAAGTAGTCATTTTGGATATCTTAGCAGAATTTCAGCTTCACAATACTCAGGTTTTATAAAAAACTTGTTATGGAAGCGAGCTCCTCATTTTCATCTTTTACTGCAACAAACTCTGTATGTTAAAAAGAAATGAAAACCAAGCTAGCAAATGATGGAAGGCTGAAATCAGTGATGTGTCACTGCCCAGTGCTGGGTCAGCAAATAGTGTGGTATGGTTAAAACTGACAATTCTCAAACAGCCACAATTCCCAAGTCATCTCTTTTCCTTCATAACATGCAAAATGTATTTTATGAAGCGGGCCACATGGGAAGAGGTGGGAACTATAAAACCTTACAGGGAATGCCAAGGCAGACAGAAGAAATGTGTTTGTATATATGCGATTGAAATTCTGAAAAAAGTTATTTTGGGGAATCTTGAGAAGCAGAAATAGCTGTAGAACTTTTGTTGAAGATAAACAGTTTTACCACAACAAATTTCTTAGCAGTTGGGTAAAAGATAGTGATGTTTACCTTTGGAAAAATACCACTGTGCTGCCAACTACACCAGTCAGAGCAACTTTCCAAATATTACATCTTCTTTTTCACTTAGGCTTGACTCCATGCAAGAAAATAGCTCCCATTCCTTGCAGCTGAAGGGAGAGGTTGTAAGTCAGAGCCTTCAGTCCTCTGTGATACTGAATTGAGCCAATTCAATGCACTAGCCCAGAAAATTTCCTTTTCTTTTGATATCAGATGGAAGATGGATGCAAGAGGATCACACCTGAGTAAAATAAGCTTCTTGCAGAGTTACCTTCACCGTGTGAAAGCAATAGAGACCAAAATCCTAAATGGGAGGTATATAACTATTCTTAAATCTTCATATTTTTTCCATATATAACTATTCTTAAATCTTCATATTTTTTCCATATATAACTATTCTTAAATCTTCATATTTTTTCCAAAGATGGATTGAAATTTAATTTAGATCTATAGGTATGATCAGAGAGGAATATTATTCTAATGAGGCTTTTTTAGAGTGGATTATTTATCCTGAATTTGGACTGGACAACCTTGTCAGACCAAAGAAAGCTTCATAATGGACACTGTGAAAACTGACCTTCCTCTTAAAAATGCTTTGTCTGATCAAATCTGCCTCTCATAGATCTGTCCAGCTCTGTTTTGGAAAGCCCATCACATATGAGATCCTTCCTTCATACATTCAGCAGTTATGTCTGAGTGTATGAGAAGAAAGAAAAGGTTTTCTATGTCTCTGGAATTTATAGCAGCTCCTGCATAACTGTAAAGTAGGTAGGTCACTAGGCATCATCCAGAGCTTGCAAAACTGAAGGACTCAATCTACAAGTTGAAGCTTAGATGTGTACAGATTGCAAAAGTAGTTTTGAAGTGTGAGGAGACAAAAAAACCCTCAACCTTCGGTACTCCTGTTTGTTCACCTCATTGGCAATTTTGACTCATTTCTAACAATGCACTGGCATCCTGTTCCCAGTTCAACCAGTCCTTGCCAGCCCCCTGGTGAGGAAGGAGCGTGGTCACTTGAGAGCTTACACAGACTGGAGAACCCAGCTCGGGAGGTCTTGATTTGGTACCAAACCTGAACTAACAAAGAGTATGTCTTTTAGGCAACCCAGAGGAGATATCCTGCCTTAAACTGCTCTGATCTTCAGCCAAAAGGGGTACTTTTGACTCTGTAAACTCAGGAACGAGGATTTTCAAAGGAAATTAAGAAATGTCTCCATAACAAGCTAATGCTTCTAGTGAAATGTCAGAGAAATGGAAATTCAGTGTTCATTAGACACTAAATTTTCTTCAGCTACTGTGGAAAAGCTCTCAGCTTTAAAGAATAAAAAGCTAAATTTACTGTTCTTCACTACACAGTGGCATCTGGGTTGGTGTGATTTATAATCAGTTGTCAGTTTATTCGTGTGTTTCCTTTTTTTTGGTGAGTTAAATGTGAGTCTAACCTGTTAAACAGTTGTTGCCTGATACACCTACCAAGTTCATTGAAATATTCAAGGGTCTAAAACCTTATAAAATGACAGTGTTCACAAGTAATTATAGGTAATTATTTTTTAATATTTCATATAAAATTGAGCAACAGGGCAATTGCTGTTACTAACTTGAAACCTCAAGGTAATATGACATTTTAGTAGCTAGACTTTAAATGTTATAAGCTTTAACTATTCTGGCACTTGTCTTAGAAACATAATTATGTTTTTATAGTGAGATTTTATGGAGAGCTATATGCAATGAAGACTTAAACAAATGCATAATATTAACATGTCCTTATGTCCTTCCTTCAAATGAAGGATATTTCTGAAAAACTGACCTGTGTCTTAAGGGATGTGCAGACACCGTTCAAGATTAATATATTTTAAATTCAATCTACTCATGGCCTTCAGTGCTGCACTCCCTGCAGTAGTGACTCTGGAAGGGCTGGGTGAAGCTTAAATAGTCACTCTGCACAGCTTGGGTGTGAGGCCTGTTGGATTTGAATAAAGCCTACTGAAGTATGCACCAAGAGGCACTCTCAGAACTGAGGTGAAGCCTCATTTCACATGAGAAAAGGGAGGAAAATCAGAAGCTGTAGTGATATTTCATTAGAAATATTCTTGTAGGAAAGTATCATCAGCAGAGTTAGCTGGGTGTGGATGGAATGACCTGCTAAGCCAAGTCTCCTTTCTCTTTCCAAAGCCTGGGAAACTAACCCAAAACAATCTTTTAAAATGCAGTTTTATGACCAGGCAAAAGTTAAAGTGTGGAAAATGTATCAGTGCAGGCTCATCTACTTACTTGCCTTTTGCTGCAGTGGCTGATGATAACCTAGCCTCCCTCCCAACAAAGTAAAACAAAAATAGAAACTAAGAGGAAAAAGCTCAAGCAGGGGAAAAAAAATGTCTGATTAAATATTTTTCACTTTTTGTAGGTAGTCTACAGGACTGAGTTTGAGTTTAGTAAGAGTAATACCACTTGATTTTAGTGTAGCTTATTCACTAAATGTGAGCTACAGAGGTGGTAGGAGACTCCATGCGCAATGTGAGGAATCCTAAGCAGTGCAGGACAGAAGTGACTCCTTTTGCCTGTTTGACCTCAGCTCTTGGGATCAGGTTTGAAGTTTTGCATAATACCACTCTGGTCTTTGAGTTTTTTCTTTATCAGGCAAATAAAAAAATTAAAGGAGTTCATTATGAGATCAGAAAATATTCTGTGCATATATACCTTGATTTCTCTCTTGTTTATTTCCCCCATAGATTTTTTTAATGACCCTTTGCCTCTTTGTTATATATTTGTTTTAGTACCATGAGACATCATAGCATTTTAATTTATTCTTCATTGTTTCAGCAACCTTGCTGTGAACATTTTGTTGTTGTTGTTGTTGACACTATGAACAACTAGATATCTATTTAGAGGGGCTAGTTAGTAATAACCTTTATTAGGTGCTTGCCCAACTACTCAGAAACCTAAAGTGGACTAAAATTGAATAGTGGAGTGAAATATGTCCACAAAATTATTGTCATCAATTAGGTGAAATTCACATCCTTGTTGAAAATGTTATTTGAGTGAGTCATCAGGTAGTAGCACACTTCCTGTCAGTGATAGATAAATTTTGTTAGTTGAGCCTTTTATTCATACCAAAGGCATGTGTTGGCAGAGTTTGGCAGGGCTTAGAGGAAGTCTGTGAAAAGTACATAAGGAACTTTTACCCGAAAATGTCAGTGAGACCTCTCCCTTCTCTCAGATGTGTGCCTGTGCATGACCCAGAACCCACTGATGTGTGCTTTGAACTTCTCCTGCAACGTTTACTGACAATATGTATTTTAAAGCAAACTGTTGCAAGTTGTTGCTTGAATGTGATGGATGTCACCTTGTAAGAAAAGACAAAAATCCCTTAATGTATGTTCTCGTGTTTTCTGGCAGAAAATTAAATGGTAGCACCCGTGTGACTCAACGCTTTGCATCATTGAAGTTTGAGAACATAGGTTTTCATCTGAGGAGCTATTTCTTTGTGTCTTGCTTCAATTTTCTCTTCATTTCTTTTTTAAAGTGGAAAGAGCAAATATGTACCACGGAGCTAATAGTTCAGTAGTTAATAATTGATTTCTGACTAAGGTCGTAACAAGTTTAATACATTCAGTCTGATAATCAGAGTCTCAACCCTTATATCATTGCATGCAAGTAGAGGTTGTGGTTATGCACAGTTCATGTCACAAGGACAGCCCCGTCACTTCTAACCGTTAAGAACTTTTGTTTCTTTGTAAGCTATTGCTGAAAGTTTTCAAGGAGTGATTTTTAGACAATAAGTTGTTTTCAGGATGATATTACTTTCAAGAGATTGTGCTTTTGTCAGTTTTCCTATTTTGTCAGTTCCTGGCTCAGTACAAGCGTGCCAGTGTGTGATATACAGGAGCCATGCAGTGGGAAAGGCAGCTCAGGTACTCTGAGGGATGCTTGGGAGAAGTACTGGGGTGAACAAGATCTGCCAAGATCTCATCAGTGGAGACTGCTGTTGGATATTGGGTATTCTGCTATTCCCTCAGAATAAACCTTGTGTCGTAGCCCCAGAGAGGGCGCCTGGACCTGGCTGGATTGGTGTGTGGGGTGCGCACCTGGATGTCCTTCACCCTGATGCACTTCCTTCTCCTCTCTCCCCTGTGAGATGTATGAGTGAGGAGGGGAGGGCTCACATCTGCGTCAGAGCCCAGTCATCATCTTTTTGGTGTAAACATTGAAACACCCAGGGCAGTGGTGCCAAAAAGGGAAATGTCTTCCTGGCAATGACACATGGCTGGACAAATCTCCATAAATTTAAAATCTCTGACTGTGGTCATTCAGGAGTAGTTACTGATGTAATATCATCATTCCGTGACTGGGTAGCTTTGAGGCTTTGGGCAGCAGAAGAGGGCCATGATCCTAGAGATTCCATTGGAAGTGATGCAGAGTTGTGTGGTGAATTATTTTTGAAGTTTGGAAAGAGACCCCAGTGCTTAGGAAAGTTGTTTTTTCATGTAGTTATTATAAACCAATGGTTATACCAGTCTGCCATTATAGCCTCAAACCATCCCTTATACCAAGTAAATATAGAGCTGTGGTTTCATAATTGAGTTTAATTGTGTGAGAGAGATATATAATGAATAAGAGTTTTGAATGTTGAAATCCAAAGGTTTAGGACCAAAAAACAGGTTTAGGTTTGGCATTGCAATACTGCAATGATGTCTTCCTGAAATATATAGCACCAGGTTAGGAGCAGGGGCTCCCTACATCCTTGGTCTCGCCTCTAGGCAGGTCACCAGGTTCTGGTTGGAGAAGGTGCAGGGCCAAATACTCTCAGGTAAAGAGACAATCTGAAACCAAATGCTCATTGAGTCTGTTGGTCAGTAGCTGAATGGCAGGTGTTTCTTTGGCTTTGTTAGGAAATGCGGTGATGAGCTGTGAGGATCCCTCACCAATGCAATAGATGGGGGCTCATCCAGTTTTGAATTCCAGGAAGCTGACACTTGAGATGAAAGTCAAGGTTTGTTGGAATTTTTTTGTTTGTTTGTTTTTCCTGTCTGGGAGCAGATATGTAGGTAGCTGTATAAGTTTATTGATGGGAACACGAGATCTGCCTTCTCAGTTCAGTCCAGATAATTAGAGCTCCTCTGACTTTGCCCAGAGCCCTTGGGTCATGAAGCAGCTCTGGACTAGAAGCCAGGGAGATGTCATACACCTTCTCAATTAGGTTATAATGTGCCCATCTGACCCATGGACAGCACAAGCCTCTTCTCTGTCACTTGCCATTGTAGACATACCTTAAGTCTCCTGGGTTTTTAAATACCTGAAAAGTTCAGCATTGTTTCAGGGAATGAAATTCTGTGGGTGCTAATTTTGGGGAAACACTTTCTCAAAGACAAATATTAAATAAGTGACTGGAAAGAAAGGCACACAGAGTCTTCTCATGCTGGTCCCTTGTTTAGCTTTCCACTGCATTTATTTCCCTCTACTCAGTTAAAAAAACAAAAAACAAAAAAAACCCCTATCCTAATTTTGGCAAAAATCACTGTTTCCCTTTAATTTTTTTTTATTTCTCAGCAGGAAAAAAAGGAAGGGCTTTGGAGGTGTTCAGAATTTTATAGGAAAGATGCCAGAACAAGGGACCAACTAATGGTGTGTGAACTTGCATAAAACAAGAAGAAAAGTAATGCCCAAACTTTTTTCCTCCTGGAACGTCTGTTATATAATTCATGGTCTTGCTAGAGTTTCTTGCAAAAACAGGATATAGCAAAATCCTTTAAGATATACAAACCTGCTATTTTGGTGCTGAAAGTATGAGAAAACTAAGTTTATACACTCCATGGTGAATGTCATAAATGGGGGAAAAAAAAATGTATTGAACGCCTGAGTCCCTTTAGGGAGAATATGACAGATTCGAGACAGATGAATGTGAATAAATCTTCTTTTAATGAACGACACTTAGCTCTGCTGGGCTGTATCAAAAATATTGCCACGATGTCTGTGCAGCTTCAGCAGCAGGAAGCTGAATTGCCAAAGAGGTAATATCCTGAGTCTGATCAGTGTATTGTAATCAAACAGACTCTAAGCAAGAAGGATAATGTCTCACAAACCGCATTGGATTAAACAGGCTTGCTAAATATCTATAATTTCTGTGGGCTCCAATAACTGTCTTAAAGGGATAGACAGAAGCAGGATCACAAAGTGCATTATTTTGGAAGATCATAATCTCCCTGAACATTGCTCTAATATAGTGATGAATGCATCACTATCGTTAATATTCCATTATAGACCTCATTTTCCCAGGGTCTATAACTCACCCATAATAATTTGCTGAAGGTTGAAACTTGGCAGACAGAGCTGCAGACCGGGAATTAATTTTGGTAACACTATAATAAGTGCTTTTTAATTAATGTTAAATGAAAATGGAATTCCTAAGAAATTACACACAGCAGTCATGCGACATGCTGAATGAATTCATCATGATTAATGTTACTAAAATGAATATCAAAAGTGGTAAGTGGGATTTGCCTTTTATTAAAAAGTGTTGCCAGCATCCTTTTACGGATATTTGGCACCAAATTGTTTTTAAAGGAACAGCATGAGGGAAAGTACCACCTGTTTGAAAAGGGAAGTGAGCAGGCAGGTCTTGTATTAGTGTGCATGCAAGTGCGTCTCAATCCTGTGAGCCCTGGTGACTCGTGTACTCTAGTGACATTCAGAGCAGCCACCTGAGCAAGTGCCAGTGACAGCTCTGCTTCAAGTGGGGAAACTGGGGTGAAGACCTTCATCCATCCCTTCCAGCCAATGTATCTGTGATTGCCTGAATAATAGTAAAATTTAGGATCTGGATTATATGGAATTATATGTGGTGATATCTGTGTAAAAAAAAATATTTCAGGGATGGAGGCATTAGTTTCTTCAAGGGATTCTTCTCTCACAAAGTAAGGGGATAATGATTATCCCCACATTTTAATCAGGGAAAGAATAAAGCAGAAAGGAAAAACCAAACTGTACTAGTTCAAAGTAGTCAGCCATTTGGTGAAAGCCGGGAAACAAAAGGTGAACCTCTTAATCTGTGTTATTTCACATGTTTGTCAACGTCCCATTCATGTTATTTATGTAATAACACCTTTGACTATAACAACCAAGCAGCTTCCTAAAATTCAGAGACTTTTAAGTTACTTTTCACTCCTCAGACATAAAATTTTATTTATTCTTTTTGACATTCATTTTATTAATCTTGGACCATGGCGATAAAGCATAAGAAAATAGGCTTGGAAACTCTTTATGGAAATGCATTGATAAACATTAGATGGATTATAAATGATTTGATGAATGCTGCCACAGTTTCTATATATGAGAATTCTGGGGGGGGTTGTCTGGGTTGCCAGATTTCTCCTTGCTAAGGGTTTAGTGAAACTCTGCGATGTAGACTGCTCTGGATGGAGGGGAGAGACCACTGGGGAAACAGCGAAGTTCAATAGCAGGGGAAGTAGGAATAAATTCCCCTCAGCCCTCAAGTAATCTCTTGTGCTGGTCTACAAAGAATCCTCATGTAAGAAGTCCTTGTGAGCTGGACCATAGCTTCAGTGAGGTAATAATGTGACTCATCTGCTCCATCATACGGCTCTGCCACTGTACCATGGTCTACCAAGACAGGACCTCCTTATGAAGAGAGGTCATAAATCACCCATACTGCATGTTCCATGAAGCAGCATGGCAGATAAGTTTGGTAACAAACTGTCTTGAAAAAAAAGTTATCATGCAGTTCGCAAAGTGAAAGTTTGATTTCAGTTGGATTTCCCCAGAAATAAATAATTCAGTTATCTGAATAAGGAATTGGAAAAAAAAACCTAATTGAAATAATCTGCATTTCAAGAGACAAAATGTTAATTTGGCAAAAAACATATATAAGTACATTTCCTAGGAAATTCTTGACCAGCCACAGTTCTGTTGCTAGGATAAATGGTGAAATGTATTCTGAAATCACCTCTTTCCTTAGGAGTAAATAAATTACACTAGTTTTGTCAGTCAGGCTGCTAGATTAATTCCTTGCTTACATGGCATTGATGGCAGACACAGCAGCCAAACTCTGTTTCTTCCTAGGCTGTCACAAAATTTTCAGTTGAATGCACTCATTTTAGTAATGCTTTTTTTTCCCCAGCATCTCTGTAGACCTCTGTGTTTCTTTCTCTTTACTGCTACTTTTTAAAAGTATAGATAACATATATTTTAAAAAGTCATATCATTATCCTTAAGAATACATTCTGCTCTCTCTCCTGTGATGTTAATGTTACCAGTGCAAATGTCCCAGAACTACAGACCACTAAACACAGGCGCACTGGTGCCAAAGAAAACAAAACAAAAAAGTGATAATGTTTCAAACTGACTCTTTTTGAATTTATATTGTGCCTTTTCTTGTAAGCAAAATCAAGTATAATCACAAATGCTAGGCTATATTTTTTGTGGCAGGTGTAGGTGTTTAAGAACCCGAATAGATTCTGATATTCGTAGAATTTTTCACATTCTTTTTCTGAGCCAGAGGATTTGAAATCCAGAAAGTTTTGCAAAGAACCAAATCACATCACCAGTGCCACTGTGTCAAGGAAAGAAAACACACTAGAAAAATGAATAAAACTAAACCTCTGTTGTCAATTATCACTGATATATGACATCATCAGCACACAAAACAACACAGTTATCTGGAATTCTCTGTCTGCTTTGTAAATCAAAGCAGAGAAGATATCTTTACTTGAGATCTTCTGTATTTCACCCAGCCTAGAGGATGGGAAATTCTATCTTTCTTTTCCATTTGCATTCATCTTAATTGGCCCAAATTATCTGTTACCCATTCTTCTTCCTTCTCCCTTCTCCCTCTGTAGCAGGGACCCCTTTGTGCTGGGCAGTTGGGAGCAGAGCGAGATGATGATGTGGTAGGGTGCATGACTCCAAGTTGCTCCCCTTTCCTCTGCCCTGGCAACCAGTCTGCCTTCCCTACGGACCAGCACTCTTGTTGGTCACCTGAAGCTGTGGTTGGGCTTTGAAGTTGTTCTTCCCACCGTCCAGTGGGAGAATTTTAAGAGTTTTAGTATTCATCAGGAAGAGAGAGCAGCTGCAGCAAAATGTTGGCCAAGACCAGACAGTGGTGACACTGACAGACTGATAGGGCACTTAAACATGAAAGCACTGTACAGTGTGACTCCTCATAGAAGCATGAAATTGTTTTGGTTGGAGAAGATCTTTAAGACCATTGAGTCCAACCATAAACCTAACACTGCCAAATGCACCACTAAACTGTGTCCTTAAGTGCCACATCTACACATCTTTCAATACCTCCGGGGATGGTAATTCAACCAGTTCCCTGGGCAGCCTGTTCCAATGCTTGACAACCCTTTCAGTGAAGAATTTTTCCCTAATATCCAACCTAAACCTCTCCAGTGCAACTGGAGGCCATTTCCTCTTGTCCTGTCACTTGTTACTTGGGAAAAGAGATTAACTCCCACCTTTCTCCACCCTCCTTTCAGGTAGTTGTAAAGAACCAGAAGGTCTCCCCTCAGCTTCCTTTTCTCCAGGCTAAACAATCCCAGTTCCCTCAGCTGCCCATCATCACACTTGTGCTCCAGACTCTCTACCAGCTTCATTGCCCTTCTCTGGACATGCTCCAGCACTTCAGTCTTTCTTGTAGTGAGGGGATATGGATAGCAACACGCCTTTGGGATTAGAAGCAACTTTCTGTTGTGAGTGATATCATCTTTCTTCCTCCTTTTTTGTTTTCTGTAATGGTTCCAACACACCAAACATTAATATTTTCCTAATTAATATTTCCCCCTGCCTTTTTTTTTTTTTTTTTTGCTAATTTATGTTTTACAATCTATTATTTTTCTGGTGAGCTAAAAGTAAATTAAAAACAATATTAAAACATACCTACATTATCATTGTGCAATAAAAAGAAAAAGGGACTCAAACTGCCTATTGCAGTAGCCTCTGGGCAAGGATGGTTTCTTCAGGTAAACAGCCTTTCTCTTAAGATTTTTGGAATTATTCTGCTATTGTAATCAACTCTGTATAAATAGACCAGAATAAATGAAACAGGGAAGACCAGACTTCAACAGATGGCTTTTGGGTCCCACATGTACACCTCTGTCCAACAATCTGTTTACAGTTCAGCTTTATTTTTCTAGTGATCACTTATTTGGACAGAGATAACAGTGCTGCTTTCCCCAAAGAATCAGTGATATGGTCTATGGGGTGAAGGAGAAGACTGAATAATTTTGGCCCTGTAATGTTAATTTTGATGTGCACAGGGCTGTACATTCTCTGAATTTTGTGAAACAAACAATCTTGTGAACAGACTTTGTAGAAAATGTAAAACTGCTCTGTGCAATTCATTCTGTGAAGATATGACTTAAAAAAACTGCTACAAAACTGTAGAGATGGTCAAATAGAGTCAGATCAGAGGTTTGTCCATCATTCATTTTCCTCTCACTGACAATGGCTTGTAGGACAGGCCTAAAGAAGAGTTTAAGACTACAAAAAATACATGGGAATGAGATTGTAGGCAAGAAGGAAGGCAAACAGAAAGAGCATCCTGAGTTAATGTTGAGTTGGTTATGTCTTGCATGCCTTCAATGGCACATAGTTAAAAAACAACCACTTTAAAGAAAAGAGAAAAAAGAATTCTGGGTTCAAACAGTGAAGCTCTCTCAGAGATCCAGCCTGCTTTGTGCACTAATCCCAGGATCAGTGGGAAATACCATGGTAATTTCTTTCTGGAAAATCCAACCACATTTAATTTCCAATGTCTTCCATCAGACCACTGCATTTTTGTATCTAAAGTTGTATGGTCTGGAAATGGAAGTGGAATGTCATATATGTCATGAATGAATGAAGGAAAAGTAAATAAAGACAAATATCCTATTTTAGCTTAAAAAAAACCCCTAACCCACATTTGTTTTCCCTCACTCTGTTTGAGAGTCCAGAGAAATGACACATTTAATAAAAATAATCTTAATTTCTTCTGGGCAATTGAACTTATTCCGCTATAAAAGTTTGCAAGAGAAGGGAAGGGGGAAAAAAATAATAATAAAAAAAGACAAGCTGCCTTGTCTCAATATAGTGCATCGGAAGTTGAGGGGAAGTTTGTTGCTGGTTTCTGTGTGTTGTCTGAGAGACACGGGACAAGATCAGACCTTAAGAAAGCTTCATGTCCTTTGCAGTGTGCAAGAAGGTGCATTACACAATAAAAAAATATTTTCCTGTTGAATGGAATTGCTCGGGGTACAGATCTTACTGAGGGTGGAGTTTCCAAAAAGCAAGACTGGAAAAGACTGGGCTGGCTGGTTACCTAAGGGGCTCTGTCTGTCACAAATGAGTAAGTAGGAGAATGTAATCTGAAGGTTGAACATAGCTGGAAAAGATCCAACAACTTAAACTCATCAGTGTGGAAAATAATTACATACTGACAGGTCTCCAGGGCAAAAAGAGAGAGAGAAGGGCTTATATTAACTCTTCATGGTTTCAACAATCAATCAATAGTCATTTAATTGGAACAGTATTTGTAGGAACTTTCATACTGTGTAGAAGAGATGACACATTATTATTGTAGAGGAGATAGAGGTGTTTAATGGGCAGTAAGAGAGATTTAAAGATGGTGGTTTTGGGGAAAAAAACCCCAAACTTTCCAGTACCACAAGTTAAAAATATACCTTGGTTTGGATAGATCTTTTAAGGTAGCTATTGCGTGTGGTGTGTAAAACACTGAGCAGAGAGTGGAAGGGAAGGGGAAGTGAGCACGGTGTGAATCAGGTTATTTGGGAGCTTATTCCAAACAAGAAAATTCAGCTGTTCATTTTCCTGGAAGGCCCAATGGATCAACTAAATCGTTGCTAAATTTGAAGGTCCCAGAACAAGTTACAGAAGGCTTCTCTCTTGCTCCATTCAAAGTTGAACTGAAGAAAATACACAGAGAGCTGAGTTAAAAAAATTCAGGTATCACTGAGGAAGATGTATGCAAATGAAACCTCAGTTCCTCACATGGCCAGGTTTCTGCATCCTTTTTTTTTTTTTTTTTTTTAATTTAAATAACGATGTTTGGAACAACAATATCTACTGAAACAAGATACAAACCTACTTCAAGGCAAAGTGCAGCACGTTGCCATTAATCTTATTTCAGTGTTGGTGCCAAAAGCTCCAAATTCCATGAGCACCGTTCACAGGGTTATCTGATTGTTCCCCTCAGCACACTGCATGCTGGAACCTATAGCAAGCAAATTAAATATAATCATATCGGTGCACTGAAATTACACTTCTTTTCCATATGGGGCCTGTGGGCAATAATCATGTTGTTATCCATTTATCTGTTTCCCTCTAGGAAGTTTTCAGACTAACTAGCCAGAACAAATTCGAAGGCTCTGTCATAATTTCAGGAATTGCAGTGCCAGAGGGCTTCTAACACCTCTGGTATTTCTCGCTTTCCTGCCAGGGAAGGAGGGACTTCTCAGATTGGTTGGGGTTTTTTTGGTTTGTTGTTGGCTTGGTTTTGTTTTGGTTTGCTTTTTTTTTTTCTTCCTATGTAATATTTTCTTGTATTCCGTTCTCAAGGTGGACAAAAATAAGGCTGCAGTGTTTAGCTTATGCCCATGGTCATACTAACAAATGTATTTCCTCTAAATGCTGATATTATACTAGGTTGAATGACATCAAGTTGCTGCTTCCAGTTCATTCTTCCCTTACAAGGGCAATATTGTGTGGCAAGTAATTTGTCAGAGATACTAAAAACAGCTTGGGAACAACAATAATTGTGAATAGGGTGAGTGGGTTCACTGTTCTGACTTGTTTCAGGGGCTTAACTTTTGGAAAACAGCCTAAAAAAATATCAATTTAAAGAGAGAGAGAAAAAAAAAAATAGAACCTGGGGCATTTGCTAGGGCCAGACATTAGTTCCATTTAGACCCTAAACCATCCCACGCTTAATTGTAGGTCTGCTGCATTAGCTTGTAGGAGTAATAAAAGCATGTAATCTGATCTAATCAGATGGGCAGAGGAATGGATGCTCTGTGCCAAGTGAGCCCCTGGAACAAGAGGACAAATGTGACTGTAGAAAAGTAGTTTTACAGCACCATAGGAAATTCTTGCAGGACAGCTTGGTATGTACAGAAAATGGTGTAAGAACCTAAAAAAACCTCTAGTGTCCAAGCTCTTCTTGTCCTGTCTCAGCAGGGCACCACCTGAAATCCTTACGGAGCTCTCGTTGAATGGATCTGCATGGACCAGGACTGCTGGGTTTTCCATCTCTCCCAGGTTTGATTGCCTGAAAGCTGGGTGTCCTTTGTGCATTCAGTAGCGAGAAGTGCCTCCAGGAGGCAATTCATTCCCTGATGAACATGATGTAAGAGAGGTATTGGGAGTTGTCCTCTGCAGTTATCAAGTCATTCTTGATTCACTGAAAGGAACTGTGATGATGAATAGGCTGGATGCCTCATGGGGACTCACACCCTGAGTTGTCCATCTAGGACAGCTGTTGTGCTGCAAAGTCACACCCACTTTATCAGGAATGAACTTTCTTGAACAAGTGATCTGTAGATATGCCCTCATTGTGAAAGCAGAACACCGTGCAATTCATGTAAATTGTTCCTAGGAAAAGACATTGCTGGGAAATTATCTCCTATGGAAAAAAGGACACATGCCATGACCAAGCAGCTTTCCTCTAGTCCCTTAAAGATGTAATATTATCTGCATGATAATTTCTTGAAGTGATAAATGCTTGTCTGAAACTTTTCTTCAGGAAATTCTTTGCATATGAAGAAATTTTAGCCTCTGTTAATATTTCTGCTCTCTCTGCTTTCCATAATAATGTTCTATACTTGCTGAGATGTTTTATGTGGTCAGTGGAGATTAATCTATTATCAGTTATGATGTTGTTTTAGATGTTCTGTGGCTACATTCATTTGTTGAATATCAGTAATCACTCCTACCCACCCCCCAGTCTAGTTTAAACATTGACTTTTACAGAAATTGAACACCAAATGTAACGGGTGGGCATGGTGGTTGTACTCTTGAATTTTTTTAGCCACCTTAGAGTTGCTAAAAAACAGTGGTACAGTTTTGGTGGTCTCAGTAAATGCCTCATGTTTGCATTTAAATCAAAGTTTCAAAGAGAGAGTTTAGCAAAAGTAATCATTCTCCCTATTAAAGAATTGTGAAAAAAATAGGAACAATGACTAGGCAAAAGTTCATTAAAATAATTATTTTTTTTAAAAAAAGGGGGGGGGGGAAGTTGTTTGGCTTTAAACTGAGACCATAGAAACGTTATAGTTGGAAAAGACCTCCAAAATCATCAAGTCCAACCATCAACCCAACACCACCATGACCATTAAACCATGTCCTGAAGTGCCATGTCTACACGTTTTTTTAAGACCTCTGGGGATAGTGACTCCACCACTTCCCTGGGCAGCCTGTTCCAATGATTGACCACTCTTTCAGTAAAGAAATTTTTCTTAATATCCAATCTAAACCTCCCCTGGTGCAACTACAGGTCACTTCCTCTTATGCTATCACTAGTTATTTGAGAGAAGAGACCAACCCCCACCTCACTACAACCTCCTTTCAGGTAGATGTCATATAAAAAAGCAAACAAACACACAAAACCTTGACCAAAATATGTTTAATTCATAATGGAATCTTTCAACCAGAAATCAGGAAAATTTGAGAAAAGCAAACACAGTTCATTAAAATCCCACATTTATTTTAGAGAACAGATAAATGAGTATTTTTCTGTCTGTCACTATTCACTGATCAATTTATTTGAAGGTCAGAAGACCTCTCTACTGGTAGGTCCCTTATTGAAATAGAAAATCAAATCAGAGTTCAGTGAGTTACAAGAACAGAAAATCACTTAACATGGGAGCAAGCTCTGTTGGATGGCAAAGACTGGCTTGGCCAGAGTGCCAGTCCTTTCACCAGTGACCGCCTGGGAGGTCAGCCCCACCAGCCTCCAGGATGCCTCTCCTCCACCTGCCAAGGGGTGTAGACTGTCGTATCCTGATGGCTTCTCCCCTAGCATTAGAGAGGGATTTTCTCTACATCTCTGCTACTTCTTTCTCTTTTCAGCATGCCATTGTTGGAACAACTATAACACATCTTTTAAATTACAGCATCACATAAATTGATGCTAGGGTTATTTAGAAATAGAAAGTGTGAAGAGATTAAGTGGAACATTAAAAAAAGAGAACAATCTGATTTGTCAAAGTAGAATGACAAATCCTATGTTTAGTAACAACGAACATACTATAGATGTGCTACACATTTGTTTATACAAACCATGCACACTCATTCCTATGTCATTTAAACAAAAGTTCTGACTTTGTCTGCATGACATTTTTGTTTCTTACACCCTGAAAAAAAGTCATTAAATAAAGCAGAAATTAAAGGGGGAAATCATGACTTTGATTGTGATATAATTGGGTAGACAGTTAATTAGTAATTAAAAACAGGGTTTGCCTTAGTTGGAGCTTCTTACTTCTTAATATTTATCTAGTATTAGGTATTAGACCAATACTTAAGTAATTGGAAAGATTTTAGTACTGAGCACTCTTAGAGGCAGAGCTGAGAATAAAATAGAGCTTTTGTACTCTGATATTTCAACCTTTGTTTTATTCCAGTTTGAGAGAAAATATCCTCTAAAGAAAATGCTCTATTATGAAAAAATAGCTTATATAGGAAAAAGGCATAATTTTGAGATCAGAATAGTAGCTATAGAGAGCAAGTGTCTACACAGATACGTAATAGAGAATCTACATTTCCCTGTGACTTTCCTATCCAGCCGTGCTGTAGGTCCTTGATAAACTGTGTGCTCTTTACATATAGCTGAATCGCCATAGCACCCCATTAAAAATTATTTAATTAAAACTTCTTTCTCTTCAGGTTTTTTTGACCTGGTCTTACTAGGCTGTCAATTAATTCAGAAATCTTGCAGATTCTCCTATAAAAAAATCGCAGTCATTTGTCTTTTTTGCCCTGGTAACCTATGCTGTTGTTTCAACTTAAATTTGTGACACATTTCTGAACTGCTATAACTTTTTAAGTCTTCCTGTAGAGATGGAAAAGTAGGTATGAAATGCTAGTACTGTACCACCTCTGTGCATTTTAAACCTTTAATATTTGTGTATGCCTCTGGTTAACCCTGGTGATAAATTGCCATAGTTGTAGCAGCTGAAAATATTACAACTGAGTGGGCAAGTTAGAGAGAGCATCATTAGGGGAGGAAAGAGATGCTTGGACATGTGTGGCGATTTCCAGGCAGGTTCCTAGTCCGAGGAAGTAACCTTTGGTCCTCTGGGAACCTGAGCTCTTCTAGTCAACTAGGGACATGGCTGGTGTCCCACTCTGTGTTCAACCACCTGCTGCAGATGGAAAGGTGGAACTGTCATGTCCTTCCCTCCCACTGCAGGATCCCACCCTGCACCAGGTCAACAGCGAGGCTTTGCTCTTTTCAGCGGGTGCAGAACCAAGCGGTGTCTGTGCTGTTAAACCATGTTGTGATTTACCCCTAAACACCCAAGGTTTGTTTCATTTCTAGCTTTTTATATCCTCTGAGTCCTAATTCTGTTCTGCTCTGTTGTTTTGGCAAAGAAAAGCATTTCTCTGTAAGGGTACTATCCACTGGCCAGAGAAATCTTATGGGTCATTTTGCATTTAAATTTGAGTTTGGCTGCTGAAAGTTAGACAGCTTTTGTATCTAAAGAAGTGAAAGTTCTGATGCCTGACTACTCACTGGGATGGGAAACTTGTTGCTGCAGAAACGTTGCTCTGCCTTTTATTGATTTATTGATTGATTTATTTTTTACTCTCTGCAGAGATATTTTTTCATTTTTAACAAAATGTTAAGTAGGAAATCTTTACTTATTTACACTTTATTCTGACTAAACTATAGAAAGAGTGACCTTGTTAGTCAAGTTTAAACAAGATAGATATCGGTGATACCCACAGGTTACAGACCAAGTATATCAGAATGAAGCCAGAGGAAAAACAAACGTAGGTTATACTGGTACTGTGAGGCATTTGTGTTGTAGCTGACGTGACACGACCTGTTTGTGGTGCCATTCTGTGTTTGAAAATTTGCTTTCTCCTGAGAGTATTTTCTTCTCTTTCGTAACATGTTCACAACAGCACAAGTTAACAAATGCACAAAACATCTGTTTTGGGCTGTGAACAAAGACCTTGGGCTCTTTGAAATATGGAGGCACAAATGTACTTCTGAATCTACAGCTTTGATCTTAGATAGGCAGAGCTGTTTTGGCATACCATGCAATAAACTGAACCCGATCTGGGTAGAAGACGTTTGGTCACCAAGCTGAGTTTGAGCCCTTTCAAGTACTTCTGGGCTGAGGTTCACATTTGGAGTTGGTCCAAGCAAAGTCTTCATGCTCCAGTGAGTCTGTAGACCTTACCAGACTGCCTCTATATGAGGAACCTGTTCTTTTAAAAACATCGGACGTGTTAGATAATATTTTGGTGCACAGTTAACTTCTTGTTGTAGAGCCACTGGAAAATATGCTACTTTGTGTGAATAAAGAGGAACCGGATCAGAACTTCAGTCACAGCCTGCACAGCGCTAATGTTAGTGTAAGAGCAGATGAGGTAGGGCTGTGTGCATGTTAGATTTGAGAAATTTGATAACTCATTGAAAAACAGGCTCCTACTGTGTTTTTACCCTTTAATTTCAGTAGTACAGTGATGCCAGGTAGTTAAGAATAGAAATGTCGTGTAGAAGCAAACTTTTATATACAGCTGGAATGTGGGTTCATGAAAAAATGGTTTGTGTTTCAGAACTAACTTCAGTTTGGTGTATATTATATACATATGGTATCTGTTCATTTGAGAGTACCAAGTTCCCTGTCATTTGGTCTTTGGCTGCTCTTTTTATTGTTTCTTGTAATGATAAGGAAATGGATCGTCTCAGAATAAATGAATGCCATATGTACCAAACGTACATGAAAACGTCAGCTTTTGTGTTGTGTATCACTAAAACCCCACTACAAATCAGTGTTACAGAAATTCAGAGAATTTCTTCATATTAGTCAGCAGCTGCTCTTTAGCTTCTGTATAAATGGAAGTCAAACCTCTTCTGCTGGACCAAAAGTTGCTGATGACTCAGTGATGGAACCTATACTACATGTGTGTTGCTTTTTTATTGCTTACAGAAAAATAAGTGAATGGGTCATTAAGTTTCCAAGGTATGCTGTTTCTGTTTGGACTGAAAGAGCTTGGATGTCTTTTAAAGCAAGTAACAGAGCATTAATCTTTCTATTTATATATTTTTTTTTTTCATGGAAATGTGTTGCTAAGCAACATTAAAATTGTACATTAAATCACAACAGTTTTGCAGCAATTCCTTTATTTTCTCATGCTTCCATATTGATGTGACATGTAGTTTTTTAGGAGTTTATGTTAGAATGCAAGATACAGTTCTATTCTTTTTTTAAATGTTATCAGTGCAGGAGTTGGATGAAATCAACTGCAGTTAATAATAAGAACTAAAAAATTACTGAAATTTTTAAATGTTGATAAACATATAATTTAAAATGTATATGGTTGTCACTTTGTTTTTTCCAATCAGGGACCCAAAAAAAGGGTAAATGAACAGTTTAATTCAACAATGCAATCTGGATGTAATTTTCAACACTTCAGATAGTGACAAAGAAGAGATTTCAGACTTGAGAAAAAATGTTGTAGTTTTGAATAATGAATAAATATAGAAGAATTTTTAAGACCAACTGCAAAGTCTGAACAAGGAAATTAATATCTTACTTTATGTTAAAATCCGTGTCTCAGGTTTCCCAGCTGTAAAATGGGGTAATGATTAAAAATTCCTTTGAAATTTTTAAAGAGATTTAGATGCCCAACCCTAAATAAATTTCACCAGGTTTTTCTTTAGGATGTAAAAAAACCCCTGGATTCTGAATTTAGTCACTTAGTTCCAGTCCTAATTGTATACCTTTTAGTATTCCAATACTTCTTGTTACCTGTGTTGTATTTTGAATGGTGTTTTATTCCTCAGTTGAGTATAAAAGATACCACGCTATAATAATGATTAGAACATGTTCAAAAATTGCAAATGAAAAAAAAAGAGGAAATTTTAACTTCTTTACCAATGCCTGCTGCTACTTTAGCACTCTTATTTATTTCATATTTACCGGGTTTATATTAATGTCAGCCTCATTGTGCCAGATGCTGAATAAAAATAACAAGGGGATGGCTGTGTCCCAGAGAGATTATGTTCTTCTGTACAGAGGGGTCATTATGTCCTTCAGACTTCTTCCTGTGTGAGGAGAACTTCCACCTTAGCTCTGCCACAGCACCACAAATCCAGGCGTACATGGCTGCCCTGTCCTACTCTGCCCCTTCACAAATTTCTCCTGCTCTGTCTGGTCTTTACATGGGGTCTTTGTGTTAGAAGTTGGTCAAAAAGGAAAATGTGGACTCTGGGGTTGTAGCAATACTTCTGTGCCTCATTTGGCTTTCTCCCCTAGGAAAAAAAATCTGTGGAATTGTCCAAGTTTACTGATAAATGATGTGCAAGAGCAGGTGACAAGTACTCACACCTGGGTGGTATCCACCAACATGAACCCAAGACGAGTGGCACCACTGGGGCAAGCTGATCTCACTTCTTGTATCATCTGCACAGCAGAGTCCACTGCAAAGCTCTGGCTGGGGAATGATTTTGATCCTGACCACAACCAGAGCATGGCTACAAGGGGAGGACTCTCCAGTGAACTTAATACAGGAATGTCTGCAATGTTTTAGAAATGAAAGAAACATTTCCAGAGAGGGCAGGTTGAGATGTTGTAATGTCCTTATTATCCCAAATAGCATGACTTAGATTTACACAAAGTTTGAGCTCAAATGGAAGATTCCTAATAAATATAGTGTACATTAAATCAACAAGACTATAGAGATATTTAATGAGGTCATGTAAATTGTCCTCTAAGCCCCCAAGATTCATCAGAGAGAGGTCATCTTTCCAGTAGAAGTTTAGAACCATGCACTAGGATAACATTTCTCTTGTAGTGCCATGCAAAATTATTAAAATTTAGCTATCTATTATTAAATGCGTTAGGATTTTTTCTATGCAGGAAGAACAGTTGAATAAACTGCCTCTCTGTACATCTGCCAAAACGTTATCTGAAGAAACCAACACTCGCTAGGATTTGTCTCTGTTTTTTGAAAAAGTGGACATACTCTTTTGAGAGAGAGCACCAGGGCTTTCTGTGCATGTAAATAATTTGCCAGGTTGTTTACCGGTGAGGTTATAGCAACAGATGTTGTAAACAGACATACATTTTCCAGAGCAGGAAGAAGAAACCCAGAAAGAAATCAAGATTTCACCAGAATACTGTAAGTGATTTTAGAAAGTTGAATGAATATTCGAAGGCTGACAAGCACTAGGTCTTCATTTTCACAAAGCTTTTAAGGACAGGCTTAATTGTAAACACATGCTAATGGATGTTGCTAACCAACAAAATGCTTACACGAAAGATTAATTTAACAATAATATAATAGCTTCACAATAATAATTTATTGTGCTTTTCCACTTAGAAATCTGTAGCTAATGCAAAAAATAAATAGCACAAAGGAAACATATATGACTTTGCCTTTCCATGGCAAAAAGAGTCATAAAATAGGAGAGGTCATGTGGTAAGTGTGATTTACCTGAACTTTAACTACTTTGAAAATGAAACACCAGGAACAGCATAATCAGTCAGGAGAGCAATTAGGAACTCCATTACCACTCAAGAGAAGCAACAGAGACCATAATCACTTGCCTGAGGAAATGGTTTTCACATACATGCCAAATTCAGCATGTTTTCTCTGCGTATCAGCAGTGTGTAAGTAAGGGAGTGTCCTGAGCTCTTGACAGGAGTAAGAATAATACATAGGGAATGTGGCAGTTATTTAGGGAATCTGTCTAGTTGTAATTTATTTGTTCTCCTTCATATCTGGAAGTAGTTGCTAAAAACGTTCAGAGCCTGGGCTTGCTCAAGGTATGAGGAATGCTTTGTTTGCTGACAAGGTTTGTGGTCTGTCCGGCAGACGAGGGACACTGAGGAACCTTTAACTCTGTTATACAACAGGAATTGCTACCATGGGTTGATAGATGAGCCACTTCTCTCCCATCTTTCTCTCTTTAAGGGAAAGCAAAAAGCCCAACACGGATAAAAATGACAAACCATGGTTTTTAAAAACATCCATGTAATGGACGTTTGGGGTGGGAAAAGGCTGGTGACTCATATGTGTTTTATATGTACCCTCATATACACATGGGAGGTGGTGATTATAGGGTCTAGTTTAACTCCAGGCTAAGAATATTGCTCTAAGGCAGAAAGATACAAAGAGATGACTTGAGTTGGAAGAGGATTGTAGACTACTTCAAATGTCACATATAAAAGTCTAAAGCATTCAGGATGGGCATATAGGGCTTATTATCTTTGTTGTGTATCTTTTGTGTTAGTACAAAGTCGCATATAGGGCTTATTATCTTTGTTTGTTGTGTATCTTTTGTGTTAGTACAAAGTGCAATCATATTTTAGATTCCCGTACAAAGTCTGTTCTGTTCAAAAGAAGCATCCCAATAGCTGGAGCTGGGGGAAAGGATTAACAGATAAGACAGAAGAAGAAGGGCTAGATAGGTTTCCTTCTGGACTGTGTTGCTAAAGGACTCAGAGCAGTATATAGGCTCTGAGAGAACTCCAACTATTTCAAGATCATAAACCCAACAAAGTATTCATGGGAGCTGCCTAGCTGGCTACATTTTAAGTTTAATGTGGCTGAAGGTGATGTCTACTTCTAACTGTTGGCTTAATTTTGTGTCACTCTTTACAAAAACAAATATTAGAGAAAAAGTCAGAGATGACATAGTGATGCAGTGCATTTAATAAAGAATAGCAAAAGACTTTAAAAGTATTGAAAAAGGATCTGTAGCAGTAAAACACAGACAAATGCATATACATCCATGGAGAGTAAAAAGTGAATGATGACTTTGGTATCTCAAACTAGGAGGCTTGAACATTTTTTTTTTCCATTCTTTTTTCTTTTTTGATGAGATTAATGATTTTTAATGCCCATGAAAGACCAATAAATAACTCTGTCGTTGCACTCTAGTATGCTGAAAGATACTAGTCAACATTTATAGAGGATTTATATGGTAAATAGACTGAGAGCAACTACAGGTCCGTAATTCTCTTAATAAGCCCTCCTTTTTGCTTAGCCATTTTTCTTTCAGTCCAGGTTTTGTGCATTCATCAAAGATACTCAGACATCTAGTAGCCCTACTGCTCTGGGAGGGTTACTGGACATCTGGAAAAATGGCTGTGCCAAGTGTATTAGCATAGATGTGCTCTATAGTTCATACACGGTAAATCTGGAACATCCAGGAAGTCTCTCCTCAGGTCTCATGTGTTGAGCTGTGCACATGCACAACAGCTGCTTGCACATCGGTGGCTTCCTGGCAACTTCCTGGAAAACTCTTGGAGAAACAGGAGGAAACTGCATAGATCTCACTACAACTGGGGTATAAGAAACTCATTTTTCTGTAAAGCTACTGTATGGCAATTTTCAATATTGGGTTTATAGTGAAGGAGTGTTATTTAATAATATGTTTTTTATTTATGTGCAACAGTGGTTAGAGGAGATTTGAAAGGCAAACGAGAGCTGCGCATGTAAAAATTTTGACTGTGAGTCTTATTCTAAAGGTACAGTGCAGCACAGACTGAACTTCAAGCTCGTAAGTAGTTTTCTTGCCAAAGGTAAGCACACATCAGGGCATTCAGCAGCAGGCAAGATGAAGCTAATAAGACACATCTGTGCACACAGTTTAAAAAAAAATAAATAAATTTAGGAGTAGCAGCTTAATCACATCTGTGCACACAGTTTAAAAAAAATAAATAAATTTAGGAGTAGCAGCTATGCTACCAGTTCCTCCCTGAAAAATACAGTCCAGCTTGTTTGGGTTGGTGACAACTGATGAATTTTAGCTCCATTGCTTATTTTTTTCATAACGCTTTCAAACTGCGTTTGCATTCTTCCAAAACAACTTTGTGTTTTGATGGAAGGTACGTTCCTTTACCTACATACTCTTCTTGCGCGGTTGTTGTTTAGCAGTCTTCACTTGAACACTAGGAGAAAGAGTAATGTATGCTAAATATTGATCTTGTCTGAGTGGGAATTACAGTTTTGTTGTGACTACAATACAGTAGAATGTGTCAGGATGCCCAAATTTAACACGTGGGTTAATATTTATGGCAGTGGGAATGGTGTGGTGTTTTATCGCCAGCCTCAACCTTGTTATAAAACAAGCTTCTTCATAGTGCTCTTGCCTGGAGTAGACTGTCCTTGAAGCGACAAGAACCTTTATTTGTCCTTTCATCATGAATAAATGTGGCCAAAAGGTCCATTTCTAATGTGCACATATTCTTGCTAGTTCAATATACTTATTCTTTTAATACACTCCTTGGGTCACTTTTTTCTTTTGTGTTTAGCATGATCTTACTGTATCAATTTTCATAACTAGCTCTCAACAGATTCGGTGCTCTGCAGCTTGAAGTGTCAGATTGTGGGTGGTCCATTTCATTTACGCTATTTTGAGCCAAATGTGAATAGAAAACAGCTTTTGTTCTGCAATTTTGGACTTTACCCTTAAATACCTACCAGACTGTAATCAGCCACACATCACCCACTGCCAATAAATAACCTATTTCATTATCCAAGACTCTAGATGGAGAAGAACATTTTTGCTGAATTCGGCTAGAGGTAGGAATATACTGGGTTGTCTTTCTTTTTTTCCATATGAAAACAGGTATTTTACTAGAGTGGCAGTGATGTGATTATTTATTTTGATATACAAGACTACAGATGCTGAAGTTAAAAACATAAAGAAGAGTTTAAATGTTTCTCTGTTATATAACAGTGTAAAGGAGAGCAGATTCTTGACAACCAAGCTTTTCACATTTATGGGGCCAGAATATTTGTGCAGCACAGAGATTAAGAGAGTGCAGAGTTTGATAGCCATGATGACCCAAATTTACAGGAGCACTGAGGAATCTTAGTGAAACCATGGGCGAAGCATGTTTAGAGGTGCTTAAAATAGAAGTGCTCTCCAGCTCTCTGAAAGCTCATAATCTAGGTGTCAGATAAAGTCAAATGGGTGGATGAAAGAGGTAAGCAGTGCAGAGAAAACTGGCAGATGAATTAATACTGTAGCACAAGGAATTTAACAGAAAAGCAGATGCTTGGGCTACCTATTCTAATCAAAGTTCAACGGGAGTAATACATAACCATCCCAGCAGAGCTAAGTTTAAAGAAAGAAATGAAAAGACTGTAAATGTGAACTTAAACTTCAAGTTTTCTTCCCTCCCCATCCAAAAGTCTAGGAAGTGCTTGTTTTTCTGTCTTTTCGAATTCCCACAAGGATGCTGACAGGGCAGTGTGCGGTAGCTTGACCACACTGCTACAGCAGCTTCTGATTTTAAAGAGTTCGACTGGACTCTGTCAAAATTTTCATTCCTAAGGGACTTTTCTATTATTTTTATGATACATGAGAGTTATATTCTTGATGCTGTTTCCCTTCACATAATCTCACAGCTCCGATTTGTGGCTCCCAAGAGAGTCCTTAAAGCACAGATGAAGGGCATTGGGTTAAATCTCCTTTTACTAGGCAACCTGTTTTGTATGATTTTCTTTTTTTTTCATAGATCAAGAATGCATTTTTGGCATATTGTACACAAACAAATGCTTTTTTGGGTGGAAGCCTATCTAGTAGTTAAAGCAATGGATTGTGACTCAATGAGTGATGAGTCAGCCTCTGGATTCCTAGTCGGGCATTTTCTATTGATTTATTGTGTGACCTTAGACAACTAGGTAATATCTTTCTGTCTCTCTCTATTTATTACTTATTTTGTGGGTATAATCATACCACACAAAGCTTTTTTCATCCCTTTTTAAAAAGGCTCTTTTAGATTAGGTGGGAGATTTGGATGGGAATATACATGACCAAGACTGCCTTTCCCCTGGCTGGGGAAGGGTTTCTGCAGTGCAGGTGCTGTGGCAGACCCCTTTGCAAGCATGGGTGCATGGTGTTTGTGTCTTCATTATAGGACAAGAGTGTGATCCATTCCTGAGTCCTCACTGTTTACTTTGGGCAGGTCCAGACACATTTGGAAGGTAATAAAATTTGTAGACACTATAGATATAGCTGCTGTAGCTCACTCTGGCAGTCAGGGAACCACAAGTGTAGGACACACAGTAGAGTGCACTTACCTGGCTGATGTGGTTGTGGTCTCATTGGCAAACGTTCCTTGGGGGATCTTGGAGAAGCTTAATGAATCAGATGATCCTGGGTGGTTTTGAAACTATAAAAGGGCAGTGGGGGGACTGGGAGTCAAGACCATAGTCCCCAATTCCTAATAAACTGCTAATCTGTGCTCCCTTTCTTACGGACACGACACTAACTCTATTAGCAAACTCTGTAAGCAAAACTAACTTATAAGTTGCTTTGAAAGCCTCTCCCAAAATAATTGCTCTTCCTAAAGAAAAAGAAATCCCAGGAGCAATAGTTTAAAGGAAATTTCTTGGTTGTGTTAAAGAAGATTGAAGGTAAGTTTCGCTGGACTTGCTGTGTGCAGCAAGAAGTTGACCCACGCATCTGCAAAGGTTACTACTATGTCATGTATTTAGGGTGACCATGTGGCAGGTACATGCAGCACTGAGATCTTCAGCCACATAAGACAGCTCTAGAGATGGTGTGTCTGTGGGTCTTCACACCTACTGGCTACCTCTCACAAACATACAGAAATGTGCTAGGTCGCTTGTTGCATAGGTGATGAAGGGTCGATCAACTTGTACCTCAGGGACAGCTACTGGAAAGCCAGATTTTCCATTTGCTACAAACCTTTTTATAAAAGAAAAAGCAAAGGCCCTTCAGTTGCAATAAAAAAAAAAGAGGGGTCTTAGCACAGCAGTTCACAGTAGCTATCAATCAAACAAAACGAGCCTTTGTAGACCAAAGGCTGGTGTGATTGCTTACCTCAGACTTCTGTATGTTGTTTAGAGACATAGTACTTTTCTTGGCATGTAAGAACATTGATTGACTGGACTTTGAATTAATCTTGCCCTTCTTGGGCCTCGGATGGCATTGAGTTGTGGGTAAATTGGAGGTGACTTATAGGTATCAGTAAGTCTTAAATATGCTGAAGTTGCTTCCTGCTGCAAACTGAGCTCCTGTTCATCAAATCCAAGTGGCTGTTCTTGAGATGTGATATAAAGAGCTATGTCCCACTGTTTCAGTCAGAAGCTAGAAAGTATATCCAGCTAAAAGCAGGTTTGGCCTCATAGAGTTGGATAAGGGAGGTGCTTCATCACGAGAGGAGCCAGACCACTGAGGCAGCAAAAAAGTCCTCTGTGTCAAGTTGCCTCTACAAAGCCGTTGAGAGCTGTGCACATACAAGCCCCTCAAAGTCAATAGCAGTGTGCTCAGTGACTATCGGGCTTTGTTTGAAGTCTGTGAGTTATTGTAAAAGGAGTGGAAAAAAAAAAAAGTAGGGTTTTGTTTTGTTGTTTTGGTTTTTTTCTTCCTAGTTTAACTAGTGGTTACATGGTAGTAGACACTGACAAAGTCCAAGCATTTTGGGACTTGGATAAAATAATACTTGCATGTTCAAACTTCATTTGTGTGTTTTGAGGCCCTGCATCTTTCAGAACCATAAGCTTCCCATCCATTCCTTCAATTGGAATTCTGCTAAAATGGTAAAATCAACCAGTCACTAGTAGACCTTTACCTCAGAAATCACTAGTCTTGCGATTAGGTGATTTCTAAAGCTAAGAGCTTAAAACTGTAGATCCATATTTTTTAAATATTCCATTGCTTAGCATATCCCATGCATAGTGCTAGATAGTTTCTTCTGCAGCCATAAAAACAATTGTGCAATAACGAGTCTCCCACTCAATCTAAGGAAACTACTGTTTTCTGGAAAATGCTATAGAAATATGCTAAATAAATCAAAAGAAATTCTTATAATTCAATTCAGTGTTATCACTAAAAAAAAATAATAATCTGGACAGTGTAAGAGCTACAAATTGCTGACTGTGTCAAGAGGTTGATGTTCACACTTAGTTATAGTACTTTGAAAAAACAACTTTGAGATAAAAGATGACTACATTATACCATGCAGCAAAATCGGCTTTCTTTGAGAGTTACTTAGCTTTGATGT
Source organism: Antrostomus carolinensis (assembly GCF_000700745.2). Classification (NCBI taxonomy): domain Eukaryota; kingdom Metazoa; phylum Chordata; class Aves; order Caprimulgiformes; family Caprimulgidae; genus Antrostomus; species Antrostomus carolinensis. The sequence goes on from NW_010322357.1 coordinate 167,876, forward strand.
GAGAATTTTCTGTCTTTGGTAAGCCCAGTAGTTGATAACTTGAAAATATCGGTTAAATTATACAGGTACAGAGGGGAAGAGATAATATTCTTAAGGAATATGCGAGCAAATAGAAAATTGCTCACATAAAAATGTTGCCTGCTTTGGGCCTTTTAAAACAGAAACCTGTAGGACTGTTCAGAATTATGCAACTTCACACTGTTTACTCTCATACTGATTTGCTAACTTTAAAAATTCACAGCTTTTTTCCTGATGTCTTAATTAGCTCTGTAGAAAAGCTTTCCCCTTCCCTTTCCCCAAACAGTTTTCCCTCAGTGAGAATGAAGAAAACTAAACAGAAACACTTAAGCAGAGCTCTGTGTTGTGTAATTTTCTTTAATTATGAAAAATGTAGGTCAATAATATGTTGAAGGACATTTGAAATATTTCTCATAGTGATACATGTGTTCTTCCCATCCAACCACAAAAAACTGCACATCAGATACAACCAGGCTGCATGTCTAATTAAAACAAAACTACCTTTGGATATCAGAAAAGCAAATACTTTTAGAATGATGCTTCAGCCTATTCTTCAAAACAAGTATGGAGCAACGTGAGGCTTTCTGCCTTAATCAGCATGCAATAAGAGGGAGATGTTACTCCACAAATTATTTAGCAGAGCTGTATGTGAATAAATCAAGGATCAGTGTGGAGGAGGCATGAGCTGAAAATGAATTCACAAGCAGTTACTAATATCACAAAAATATTTATTAGGTGTATTGGACTGGAAAAAAGTAATGGACATGCCTAAATTTTCGTTCTGGAAGCTATCCAAAGTGACCTGGCTCCATTGGAAAGCCAGGTACGATCACGTCTGTTTTCAGTTTTATGTATCTAGTCTGAGTGGAGGTTTGCATCTAGTTTTCTGTTCCTCTGGTGATGTACAAGTTTTATGCAGCACCCTCTGCAATTACTCTGCTAGTTATCCAAAATGCTGCTGGGCAGGATTGCATTTGAATGTCTCGTAGAGTCTTGTTATGAATATTAAATATCATAACAAATTTACTGTAAAGCTCACTGAAGTTCACTAAAGTTGAAACTTGTGCCCAAATCTGTGCCCAGTTTTGAACTTAGGCCAAGAAATGTTTTTGTATTCTGTTCAGTCTCAATTTAACACAAAATGCAGTGCAGGGCATGCCCAGAAACACTTCCTAGCAAACACTGCATTGAAAAAGGAAAGCACTGCTGGAGGTCTATTCCCTCAAGATCAATTGATTACAGGCTTATAGGTTTGGATTTAAAAGCCTGTGTTCTGTGTAGATTCTGTGTAAATTTAGTGATGAGTCCTATTTTGGAGATGTCCAAAGTCCAAATCAATCCACATATTTGTAGTCCCTTTCTGGCAGGTTCAGATGCATGATTTCTCTGTTAGAAATTAATCTCTCTGCTGAATGTTACTTATTTTAGCTCACATTTAAATAAAGCCTTTATAAATTTTTTAATCTCATATGTGTGCTCAATGTCACAATGCATCCTCTGCCTTTGAGGTACCGTATCCATTTTACTGACGTCTCCCTGTTCCACACCATTAAAAGCTACTGCTGTAAGTGATAAGCAGGAAGCAAATTGCATGGAAAGGTCATCAAATGTGATTATAGTACACTATGTATGATGTGACAATTCAGCAGTGTCATAAAATCCCAGCTGTATCTGTGTTGCCACCCTCAAGCATTCAAAAATCCTGAATTAGGCCTAAAAAAAATCATGAGCCATTTAAAACTTTTGAGATTTTTTTAAAAAATTAGGTATGTTGAGCTCTTTTAATTTACTTCATTTTCTGAACTTGTTGCATATGCTTCACATTGTTAAGTTTCCTGCCAGTGACTAGTGTCAAGCCTTACTTTTGTAATGAAAGTTATAAATTGAAATTGCCTGAGTTACTATTCAAGCAATCTCTTGATTGTAGAAACCCGCAAATATCATAAGAGCTGTGGTGGGCAGTGGTTGAGAATGGATGGTATCTGCTGAATGGTGATGTGATTGACAGAGAATACTTTCTCTGGACTTAGCATTTTTGTGTCGTGTCCCAATTTAGAAGGAACAAAGAGTGGTGGAGGGAGGAGTGAAGCTGAGGCTGTTCCTCCTCCTCACATATGCAAGAAAAGGAGAGGAGAGGGTCAGGAATCCTTCATCTACCTTGTATTCCCTCTCTGTCTTTCAGCTAGCAGTGGGTTAGGAGGTGAGTGCCTTTTCCCCACTTATCTCTCAGCTGGATAGGGAAAAGCAAGCAGCAAAGATGAGTCTCATCCCTACCCAGAAGCAAACACAATAATTGAGCTTCTGGGTGAGTGAAGCCTGCTCCTCACCTGGGGCTGGAAAGATGTCTTCCACTTTTAACAATGGCGGAAACAAGTCCTGATTATTTTTCTCTCTCTCTCTTACTTTCAAAATAGATAAATAAAGGTGTTTTCCACTACAACTCACACACACAAAAAGAGATATCCCCAAAAGTGTGGTGTCTGGCTTAGAAATATTCACAGGGCAAAACTAGCATGAAAAAACTAACTGAACATCCAGGTACACTTTCTTTGCTTTGGTCTGTGCTACCCACCCACCCCTTCCACTGACCAAACAGCTCTTCACCAAAAACAGAGAAGAAAACTCTCATTGTGATATACAAAAAGCTGGAACACCATGGGAGAGGCCCAAAAGTGATAAGAGTGACAAAAGGAAAATGCTCATCAGAATGACTCCTGTGTGGACTGTGTGAATTCAAAAGGTTAAAACCTAATCCCTAAAAAATGGTCACTTCTAGCAGTTAATGACCTGCTAGTCTGCTAACCATCAGGAGAGGAAGCCGGGAGCAGTTAACACTTTCAGAAACACAGTTGTTGCTAACAATAGTAATGAACCATATCTTGGGCTTGTTATTGTACACGATGCAGGAGAAACATAATAAGTGCTTCAGAATGACAGTGAATTATTGAAATACTCAGGCACAGAGGTACGAAGAGCTACAGATGTGATCCAGGAATGGAAGTGGAACATTACAAATACAGTGGGCAAGCAGAATGGTGGTGGTGTGACCTAGAGGTTATTTTAAAGCTGGAGACCGAACATTTCCTTCCTGCAGTAAACATGCAGGACGAGCAGGAAGAAGGAAAGGGGAATGCAAATAAGTGCTGGCAGTCACTTTATGGGCTTACTACTTGCCTGTCCTTCTGGCTATCCAATCAAAAAATCTTACAAAACTGTGGTGCCCCAGAGAGTCCAAAGTTTCCCAGGGAAAGCTGATCATGAGAATTTATCCCCCCTGAAAGTCTCCTTCCAGCAGCTCATGTTTCTCTACTTCCCAGCTAATGCGAACCTCTACAGGTACCTCTATATGTTACTTTCCCAAAAGAAAGAGGTGTGCAGGATTTCCTTTTGCCTACTGCTAAACCTGAGGTCATACTCTAGGCAGCACTCTCAACAGAACGATACTTCAGAGCCATTCATGCTCTGTTTTCAGAGTTTTATTTATTTTCTTATTTTATGGAAAGAGCCATAGGATGCAAAGGAAGTATCAAAGGATAAATTTGGGGTTTCTGTGGTTGCCTGTGAAATTTCAAGGACAGACTCCTCCTATTTGTCTACAACTCTTTGGCCTTCTGTGTGTAGTGACCTGACCTCTCACTGCTCAGTATTTGTGAGACTTCAAGTTGAACGCTTTCATACTTTTTAAAAATAGAGTTCTCTGATGACTAAAATAGGAACTTGAATGCCCTTGCTTCCATTTACTCTCTTTCAAGAAGTCAATTCAATTATATTTAAAAACTTACAAGGCAATATTTTTGAAACCTTGGCATATAAACTTTTTGCTCCTCCCTGACAGCATAGCAATCAGCATGAGTCTTATCATTGCTCTGTAATAACTTATTATTTATATATATCAAATAGTATTATTCAAACATATTTTTTGACAGCACTACTAAGTTCATACAAACTTGCCAGGTTCTGTGCAGGCACTGTTTAAGATTAATGATATAAATGGTTGTTTTGCTTCTGGGAATCTTTTCTTTCTTTTTCTGTGAGATACAAATATCTGTACAAAAAACCCGCTTCTTATGGTTTAATGTTAAATCAATTGTATTAAATGGCATAGAGACGGGGACAGCAGAAGCAAGGGGAATCCACTCTGGATGGTTGGTATAGGGTAAAATCTGGGTTCATGTAAGTTTCTTCTATATTGAAGCTTCAGAAATTAGGAGTGGTGATTTATAAGCTTTTGACAAATTTCCATCTGCTCTCATTGTATGTAGTTTTTTCTTCCCCCAAGAGTTCAAAGGCTGGCTGCTGCAGAGCTGCGCTGCCTTTGTGATATATAGCTGTCTCTGAGGCTGTCATACATTCTAATTTTAACACTAACAGAGCTCTAGGTCTTAATTCAAGAACCACCTCAAATAGCTCCAACAAGCAGGAAATATACTCTGCTAAAACCCAACCGATTAGTTTATGAACTCATGCAAAATAACATTTATAAAAGCAAACCTCAAAACATTCAGAAAAAATGGAGCGATAGATGTTGTTGAGGGTTGGAGAGAAATTAATGCTGATGTCACTTTGTATAATTTTTTTCCTGACTGCTACCTTCTGCTGCAAAAGTGATTTCATTTTTTGACTGTGTAGCAATCAGCATTTAGCAAAGAACAGAGCATGTTTTTTTCCCTGACTCTGCATTTTTGAGGTTTGTATAACTACATAGTTCTCAATTTTTCACTCTTTTATTGTGGAAAGTTACAAATCCAGACATGGAAAAAGTAACAGTATTTAGTAACTTGTTCCACCTTTGTTGGTTGAACAGTCATTATAGTAGGGATTGTATAACACACACATGCACAAAAAGAAGTAGTAGATTCTAAAAATCTAATAACAGGACATATTATTTAACTAACGCTACTAACGCTGAATCTGGTTCTTCTCTCAATTACAAATATGCAATTCCCAGAGTGACAATAAGGGCCAAATACAGGAAAAATTCATCGTAGTTGGTCATTAGCCTCAATTTCACACCTCTAACTTCTAGAAAACGCTATCCTGTATTCTAATATATCTGGGAAGAAATTAGTGAGCCTCATTCTATTAATCAACTTTTAGATTTTTATCAACTTTATAAAAGAAGATACTTATTCATAGTAAGTACCTTGTTTCCAAAACAAAGATGTACATCAGATTTTCACCACCTTTACTAATATTTGGTTATTTTAAAAATGAAAGTTTTCTCCTTTATAGCTAGAAGTAAAAAGTGAAAACAAAGGAAAAAAGATCAATAAAAGCAATAAATAAATGAACTTTATTTCTCTCTCCCTCCTTTTCTGCCTTCCAACCCCAAGATTAGAATTTCTAGAGTCTTGAACAGGGAAAACAATTGTTGAACAACAAAGCTTTTCTAACATTTGACCAGATTTCACTGTTCTTCAGTCTCACAGGACTGCCAGCTACAATTTCCTTTCCCCCTCGGTTTCTGACGCACGCTGAGAAAGTTGTTAGTGGCGTGTTCTCTTTTAGGTGCAAAAGGGAATAATGATCTCAAACACATTGACGTGTTGTGCAGCTCTGTTTTCCAAGAGGATTGCCCCTGCCTTCCTCCTCCTGCCAAGAGATGAATGAAGCTGGGAAAATAATGTTTAGAAACTGAAAAAAAGAACCAATCACAAGGTGTAAGAAGTAAGAATTTGCAGTTAAATAGAATTGCTAAGAGGGAGGGCAGTGATGGGGAAGCAGAGCTTTTTGTGAGATAAGTCCTATTAGACAGAAGATAGAAGAATACTTTGAACTTGGACTGGATGTAAAATGGACGAGGGCTACCAGGGCTGACCTTTTTTGAATTATGATGATCCTAACAGAGAGAGTTAAGTGAAAACTGATGGAGGGAAAGCAGGACTGCAGTTAACTGAAAAAAGAATGCATTTGGTTGTTTGAAGGTCCATATGTAAAAGCAGAAAATTTCAGTGGATATCCACAAATAATGAGAGGCATAATTCATCCGAGAAACCAACCTTTCAGCTGACAGCCATAAGCAAAGTACTGTGGTCTGTCTTTCTCTAAGTAGTTTCTGGTCCTAGGTTTTCTTTTTTTTTCTTACTATGACACAAAAATCTTTTCAATCACAGCTTCTTTGTAATCTTAGGGCTTCAAACAGCTATTAGAAAAATTAATAAACAAAAAAATTAACTGTTTTATACTCTGTTTTCATGGTTTCACATTACTTTTCCAGAAAGTGCAACAGAATTTACTGCTACACTCCCCAGTGCTACTGGCAATGTTATTACTATACATATTGTGATAACAGTGCTTAATAATTATAGTATCAAACAGTCTGTCTTATAATCCCTTTATAATAAATACGTTATGAATAAAAACAGCTTTTATTATTGAAGAATAATACTGTAAGCAGCACTTTGAAGGGCAACATAGAGGCCAAAGGTAAAAAAAAGACCAGTGAAATTCTGAAAAGGTTCTAAACAGTAACTGAAATTATTTTACATTTTAACACTTGTTTGTTATCTGAAACAGCAGGAGTCGGCTTTAAATTGAAAGCTGCTTAATAGTTTTTAATTGCCTATTAAACTGTGTAGATGACTAACATGACTCTAAATGTTTCATGAAATCATATTCTGACCATCTGAAATACTTTGTTTAATAAGGTTCCGCTGATTGTCTCTTTTATATGCTGCAAACAAAGTGCTCTGCTGCTAAGCTGGACAGAATTAGGCACAAGCTATACAGGATTCCAGAATTAGTTCCACTGCACGACATATGTTTTCAGAAATGGAAAAGCACAGCATGCAGCAACATGCATGTGATTTCTAGGAAACTCAGAAAAGACTTGAGAAAGTTTGGATTGCAGTCATTATACACATGGTTCTCCTGGTTTCTGCTGAAGAGAAAGCTTTTGTGAAAGAATTTTTATGTACAGCCTGTCAGTTTTAGTACATCTAAATAATTTATAAAACTCTAGGAGGTAATCTCTGACCAGGCTTAGCCATTAGAGCAATCATAATATTATGTAGCGGGTCAGGTTTCTGTATTGTAAAGAGAGACCTGATTTGTCAGGCTGTGCCACAGAAGTTAGGACTTCAAGTCCAGACTTTGCCTGTGAACTTCAAGTGTGCTATAATTTATTACTTGCCTGATGCAGCTAATGCAGGTTTTCTCTATTTTGAATCAAGGTTGATATTTGATTAACGAGCAAGGCTTTTGCCCATCTGCCCTTGTGCTTATGTATATTAACTTCCTTATCCTTGCAAGTGTTCATGAAGTTTTATTGGGAAAAGGCAAATGTCAAAAGTGTAAAGTTACTTTAATAAAATTGACCAAGATCAAGTTTCCTTGCTGGCTGCCTGCCATTGAAAATCCCTTTGTTAGCTTTTTAAAAATTTCCTGTGACAAATAGAACCTTTTCATTTATTTCTATCAGATTTAACATATATAATTAAAATGTGAAAAATTTGACCAAAAAATTCATAGCACAGAAACCTTGAGGGTACCTTCCCTTTGAACCTGTCTGATTTTGAGGTTACAGTTATTTTAAGGACAGTTCTAAACCTTGTGGATGTAGGAAGCATGAAAGATCAATAAAAATATTAATTATATTACCAAATTTTAGAGTGATTGTATCCTCCCATTTTCTTCCCATTTTCCAAGGGTGCTGATAAAAGTTTCACTAAAAAAAGAGAACATGAGCTGCTGGGGCGGGGTGGGGGGAGTGGAGTAAAAAAGAAATATGGTAAATGTGAACACAATGAAATGATTAAAGTAAATGAAAGCATTACTGCACAGCTGGAACAAACGATTGATATGCTGTGCACTGGACTGATAGTTGTAGGAAACACTTGTCCCCATAGCTGCTTTGATTGGCAATACTGAAGTTAGTATAAGGAGCTAGCAAGATCAAATGCAGCATCCAAGTAAATGTTCCAGTGTTTGACTAGAAAAAATAGTGGTTATGGTTTTGGACATCCACTGTTTAAATTGCACTGGGTTACTGTGACATGTCAAGTACTTGGCATGAGCAAATATTTTTTACCAAAACAATTAGACTCCATTAAAATGGAGTCTTTTAAAGTCTTTTGGCATGTCTTAATATTTTTGTGCATGAAAAGAAGTGTGATCAGGAGACTAAATAAAATTTTGGTATCATATATGTATTGGAAATGTAATAAAATAGTAACAAAATGGTTAAACACTGGTTAAAATTCACAACAAAATTACCTTCTTTATGGTAACAAGGCAGTGTGTTTAATTTAACTTAGTAATGCAGTGCATAGAAAGGCAGGTTGAAGAAATCCCAAGAGGTTTGACATTTGGTCACCTTAGTCCACATATTGCATTTTTTTTTTTCCTTTTCTGTTGATGCATATTGTGAAATCTCGTTTCAAAAGGAGCACAACTGCCAAATAAAACTTGTTCTGGTGTCCCTTTCCCCTTGATAATGGACAACATTCTCATGTGTTCTTCATGCTGGACTGGTTGGACCTATTTACAGTGGCTCAATGTATTCAGGAAGAATACATTAGGAGTGAAAATGATGCCTGGTCTCAGTGCTGTCGTTATGTCAGATAACAGAACCTGAGGCCCTGGAGAGATAAGGTACTTTACAAACAGTACTTCAAGAAGTAGGAGATAGAGACAAGCCTAACACAAGCAAGCATGCACTCATTCCAAACATACTTACTTTTTATCCTCTAATCACCCTTATTTAATTCTCTTTGTTCCCCTCTCCTCCAAAGAAATAAAATGTCTCCGTGGTCCTTTCCAAATGAGGAACCAATAGGATTCAATAGAAGATTTTGACAAAACCAATAAACAGAAGTGGCAGTAGCTGTGTTAAAATCCTACTGCTTTTAAAAACACAAAAGGAGAATTACCATGGCCTAGCCTTGGGCCAAATCTGCTAATTTTCTACAGTTGGTGTCATTACAAATTTAAGAAGGATCTCGGGAGTTGATACAAACCGTCTGAGCTGTAGAATTACAAAGGCATTCCAGTGTCCCTGATGAAAGGAATTAACAGAGAGGCCAAGACAGAGGACAGAAGCCTAAAAGGTATGGAAGGCTAAGAATGAGATGGAGGCCAAAAGATCTGGGGAGCTCTGAGAGAGGTGGAGGTCAAAAAGCTGTGGGAGGCCAAAAAACTTTGGGAGGCTCTGACATAAGTGGAGGCCCAGAAGTGGTGGGAGGCCAAGACAGAGGTGGAAGCCAAAAAGGTGTGGAAGGCCAAAAAAATGTGAGAGGCCTGAAAGGTATGGGAGGCTGTAACAAAGATTGAGGCCAAAAAGGTGTGGAAGGACAAAAATTTGTGGGAAGCCAAGAGATAGGTGGAGAATGGAAGCTGTGGAAGGCTCAGACAGATTGCATGCTCCCAACAATTAATCAATACATTTAGTCCTAGTTTTAACCTTTCCAACCACTACTTAGCTTCTGCATGCTTTGAAATGAAGTTATCTCAAAAACATAATGCTGATTCCAAGACTATTCTGAGCTCAGGAAATAGACTGAGATTCAGAAATTATGTGTATATCGAGTTTCAACCATATTGGATTATAGCATAGAATAGGTGAGGTATGGCAAAATTTGGAATTGGGTCAAAATACAGATTTCTTCAGGTCAAATTTAATTTAAAGACCAGCAGCTTATATTTCCCCCTGGCCATCTTTAACTATCAACTTGTTTCTTTGGGTCATTGTTCAAGGTACTGTCCTCTGTGTTTTGTGGAAATTAAACAAAGGAAGTCCTACATTGAGCTACAGTGTATGAGAGACTGAAAATATATGTCCAAGAATACCACTGCATTCTTCATCTTAGATATATAAAACCTAAAAGTAGAAATATAGAGAGTTCAGAAATATATTCTTAGGTAGGATATTGCTGCTACATTTACAACAGTTTAATTCACTGGACTAATTTTTTAAAAACACCTCTATTCTTTCATTAAAGATGAAAATCATTAAAGTAGGCTAGGTGGAGGATATTTCTTCCTTGTTACATTCAGGAAAGGAGGAGAAAACGATGTGTAAATAATACCGTGTGTTTAATTTTAACTAAGTGTGGGCAAGCTTCACCATGTCAGTTGAAACTAAGAATAAAATGCTTTGTGTGTATACAGTCTTTCACCTTCAAGAATCTCAGAGCACTTTAAATACACCAAAAACTCTTCACCTTGTGTAGTCACAGTACTGCTCAAAGGTACAATGAGTGTGTTGTTCAGCTGCATGTAGAAATGCTACATACCAGCGGAGGGTAGGAAGTTAAGAATAATACAGTATGTTCAAATATAACTTTTAGGAGTATTTAGATAGGCTGAATGTAGCTACCTGGAATTTGGCCACAAGACTCAGCTTAACAGCCCTGCTCTTGTGAAAAGTGGAACAAGATCTTTAATTTTTCCATTCCATTTCCATTAATCACCACAAGCGGTCATGAGGTTTTCCACCCCAGCCAACAGTCAAGCTTTCCAACAGCACGCTTCCTTTTAGTTATACTTGACCAGGGCACTAGATCAATACTGCTTCAGAGTTTAGAGTGCCTCCTACTGAACTGCTAACCCAATTTCCCTCCACATCATGACTTCCCATCTAAAAATTGACCACCTAACCTGACCATTTAGATGATGATCTAAGGGTCTAAGATACAGTGATAACACAAGCTGAGAGCCTGTGTCTTTTTAGAGAGACCTTTAATCCATCTTCATGAAATATCTTAGGAAGATTTCACTTCTCTGGCAGGCTAAGTTAATATAAAATATCAATTGTCCTATCTATAGTAATTAGCTATTTAAAACATGAAGAGAATTTGGATAATAAAAAAGATACAGAAGAGAGCTGAAACTATAAAGTTGTTGGGGTTTTTTTAACCTAATGACCCTAGATTTTTGAGAGTCTTTAGGTTCTTGGGTTCTGAGTCCAATTAGTGTCTGTATATATATATATTTTTCTATATATATACATTTATATATATATATATAAAAAGACAAGGCAAAATGATAAAATCCTCCAATTATATAGCCAAAGTATCTAGTGTACTGTATACGTAGGCAGGAAAAAAACCCCTCATGGTATGTAGTGTGATAGGAAGGACACTGTAGCTGAAGAAGGCACAAAGGATTATTGACAGAAATATTTTGCTGTGAAATTCAGTCTATGTAAATAACTTCCTTGCCAGATGCTGCATTTAATTAAGATAGCTTTAACAAAAATGGTGGGGTGGGTTTTTTGTTTTTTTGTTGGGTTTTTTTTTGCCCCTTCCCAATTAGAATATAGTATTTACATTTCTGGACAGAGAGACTCATGTTTGTAATATTTAGAATAATTGCCGTTGTCCAGTTTAAGGGATGTTCTTAATTGGACAGTTCTGTACTTAAAGTTAAAAAATATCTATTGTACCTTGGATTTGTTCCAGTCATAGGACATTATGGTCATTGTATATCCTAGCAGGACTGGCAGCTGTTTCAGTGTCACCTCTTCAGGCAGATTTACTTTCTAGCAACACACTCAACTAAATGCCGTATACAAAGACATGCTTTGCATTTGAACAGGAAAAAAGTACTATGAGAACTAGGGAAATATAGCTTTTTGCAGATAAAGATTTATTTTTATATACTTTGTAATAACTTCTTCTTGCAAAGAAGTTTCTTTTTTATCTTCTGTAATTCCGAACAGTTTTACTGTTGGTGTTTATGTGGAAAAGAAAAAGAAGAAATTTAATGTTTCATTTCTGCAAGAGACTTGTTCAGATGTCTCTGGCCTCTGTCTGTATTTATATTTTAATAGTTTCTTAACGTCTACCATAAGAACAGATCTTTGTTCACTAACTATTGCACATATCCAAACTCAGGAAGACTTAAAAAACCTCAGAATTGTATAACTTGGTTAAACTTGGTGAAATGTGGGTTTGATATATACACACTGCTTTGAGATCCAGGTTATTTTTGCTTGGTGCTGAGCTCTGGTGTCTGAACACACTGGCCTGTACTGACCCACATGCTTTTTTGTGTCCTGTGGACTAGGTGGTGATCAAGATCCTGGGGGGTGATAGTGGGAGACACATCAATTCATAAGGTGCATCAAACTTGAGTCTACCCCAGCTTTTCCTGAGTTGGAAAGCACTTTGGAAACCTTCCCAGATGGTGACTGTGGTAGAGGCATCAGGTGTAGCTGGTAAAAGTCTCTCTGGCTACTCTGAACCTTGGCGGTGCCCGTGCTATCTGTCTTTTCTCTGAGCACCATGTCACTACTGCTGTCCACACCCAGAGCAGCCCTTGGTCATGATGGGATGCAGCACTCATTGGGACACTCTTCACTTATCTTCTTAAGTTCTTTATTTTTCATCTCAAGGGAGGTGAAAGAATAGAAAAAAATTAGCTTTTCCAGGGCGGAACCAAACTCTTAGATTTATAGGTGCTTTTGATAGTGTTGACTTTGATAGGTGTTTACCTCCAGCATCCCTGAACTCTTGGCTTTAGGTTGTGAGAAATTTAAGACAAACATTAGAAGTGATGGGTATGCCTGTCTGGCTTTCTCTCTTTTCTAAAGGCATTTCAATAATAAAGTTTATTGGTAAATAGTGTTAGTAATGAAGTTTTCTAAGGCAAAGTCCACATTTGTTTCATTCGGTAAAAAGAATATGGAACAAGCAAATATGAAACAAGGAACATTAATGTTGCTTTTTCCAGAAACTTGCTAAAAATCCCCAAAATGATAGATTTACTAAGGACAGACAGAATTGAGGTCTTTTAACCACTGGAGGAAATGACTGCTCACCTTTCTTTATGTGATCTCTTTATGTATTTTGTCTAACTCACCTGTATTTGCGTACAGATGAGCAGACTTTCTCTCTGATGGAGGCTATTTATGTCTGTATTTAATTGATTAAGACCAACATTTTCAACCTAATGTGTCAGGAGTGCAGCTCTGTAGATCCTATGAGGGATCAGTCCACTTCCTCAGGGACTGGCACTTCTGAAGATGGAACAGTTGTAGTGAATATGGACCGTGTACAACTGTGGTCGGCAAGTTCAAAAATGTATGTTTGATATCTAGTTTCTAGTATGTGTTTCTTTGGGACACCTGGTCTATTTGCCATCAGATGCTGCCTCTTGGAGGTCAGTGGAAATGTTTTGGTTTTGTTGACCTTAGTGGACACACTTGAGTTACCTACCATGCAATCATGTAAAATACATCTAAAAACATTCTGTTTCATCTAAAGTTGTTTCAAAATAATTTCCAGTCCATTAATTATGGTTTGCAAGCTCTTCTTTCATGGGTCCACTTTAATGTTGTTGAGTCATACTGTTCAAACTTTCCTCTTTATGGTTGCATTTCCTTAAAGCATAACCTTGGTGACATTTGTGCCAAGAAACAAACAGCTCTGTGACAGGATTTGGCCTTATGTAAATACCCCGAAGAGCCACTTCTGTCAAGGTGAACACTGAAGTCCCCTTAAATAAGACTTTTAAAAGATGTTTTCCATCTGATGTATCTCAACACAGACATTCAGCAACAGCTAACTGCAATCCAAGCTTAGACAAAGTATTTATGTAGACCTATAGCTCATATCTTATCATCTCATGTCCCATTAGCTATCAACCTGGTGCATAAGTCTTCGAACTGCTTCACTGGAAGAAAAGCATTCAAACAAATAGGACCAGGAAAGCAACAACTTGTAAAGGTGTTGGTAGCGACCAGCATCTACCTCTACTTCTGCTACATCTTCACCATCAGCAGGCTCATAGATGGGACAGGGAAGAGGGGTAGTGAAAAAGTGCTTGTGGAGGCAGATATGGGTTACAACTCTGCTATTTTAGATTGCGTTCAAGCAGAGACTAGTTCTGATTTTATGGGCACTTCTCCTTCCAGTTAACTTAAACTGTGTGTAATTTTACACCTGCCTGATTAACTCCAGTTTGGAGCAGAATTTAGGAGAAGCTGTAAGCATCTGTCAGGGATCTTGTGTCAGAGATCTGTAAGTTAAACCAAGACGTGTTCAGTGTTTGCCATCTCCCAGCTGAGATGTACATTTGTTTGCATCCTAATTTGAGCATAACTGTGGTGAGTCAGGAGGCTGTACTGGGCTAACGCTAGCGGTCACGCTCACATCACACAGTATGAGTGGAGTCTGGGACAGTTGCTGTGTCTCTGGCCTGCAGAATCAGACCCTGTGCATTATTCTTGTTAAACTATCACAGTAACCTTGACATTTTACAAGTCTGATAGTTTTGCAGCAATCAAGTATGGTAAAGCAATTGTTTTACTTCCTCCTGTAAGGAGAGGAAGAGAGAGGCTGCAGTCTTTTAAACAGCAGCAAAGAGTTGATTCACCTAAAAGCTCCTTGTACAATACTCTCACAAGACTGGGGGCGGGGGTGGAAAATCCCACAGTAACAGTATAAAAGGAGGGTGCACGCTCAAGAGGACTCTTCATCAAATCAGTCTGTTGCCTTGTTCACACTGAAATGAGCTTGGACTTGTACCACATGCACTCTGAGGTAACACGTGCCTCTTATAATATCATGTATTTTGTCATAGGTGTTAAAATTCACTTTTCTCTGTGTCAAGGACACTAGCAGGAGGAAATCAAAACCTTGCAGAAATGTGTTTTCCCAGTTTGCTATTATTCCCAGAAGTTAGATTTCCTTCTGTTGTGTCTAATTCAAAAAAGCAGGTTGATCCCTTCACAAGCATTGAGCTGTTTTATAACATGAAAAAGACTCAGAGGAATCATTTATCTCCTACATTATCTTGGAGCAAGCTGCTCTCCAAGGGTAGCCAGCTTGAACAGCTTGCTTTGTTGTCCACAGAGGAGAAACACTCTTCATTCCACTGTCTACGCCAAGATATGGCTTCCAATGAGGTAATTGTTTTGACAGTTTGACAAAAAAACACAAAAAACATTAAAAAGTAAACAGTCATACATTTCTGATGACTGGGGGGCATTTGTAAAAGGAAGATGAAATGTATCCAAAACATTTCTTAAAACATCAAGACACTACTGAATATTCTGAGTTTTATAAAAAAGCAACATGTTATAAACCTGGTATAATAAGCTACTGATTTAAATTCCAGTGAATATTTCATAGCTGTTGTTCTTAACTGCTGTGCTGTTGGGGTGTTGTGTGAATCTCCATCATTGCACTAATTTTATGTTTAAGTTAAATAAAATAATTTCAAACTTCAACAATTGTTAGTTCCATTTAAGACAATTGGCAAAGTATATATTGCTTTTTTTGGAGCTCCACAGACTTTTTAAACTGAATCCAAGGTTCTACTTGCATTGAGTCATTTATGTGGCTGTGTGAGATTTTCTTGGTGAACCCTGAAGCAGCGCAGACTTCACCTGGGTTCAGTGTTCACTGCAGATGTGAGCGTCAGTCTGGGCTGTCAGAATCCTTGAATCCAGGCTGGGGTTTGTGCTCAGGTTTGTGTGGTGGCTTTTTGCCCATAGGTTAATCACTAAGCATGTCCTGCAGGTTCTGTGCATCCTCACTAATGTTCTGGGGGATCGGAGGCTTTGACATCTTTGACATCTTTGCCATATTCAAGGCGAAGTGTATTTTTCTGTATGTTATCTGAGAAAAATGGTGTTAATTCCAGAAAGTCTCCTTAGCAATTTCTTCATTGATTAAGACCTTGGAATCAGTATGGCATTTCGGAGGTAGACATGTGGGAATATATACGCATCTAGAATATGCATATATGCTGTTTTCATTTACAATCTTGTCTGACTACAGTGACTTCTGGAGTTTCACATCTTGTTGTGTGAGGGTGCAGGAAATGCAGTGAGCAAGACACCACAGAGACTTAAAATGTTAAAGCCCAAACTTGATCTCTGATTTTCATTTTTCCAATTCTTCTAGCCTAGAAGCCACTTATGCTGTTTTTAGGGACAAAACTGTCCTGGCTGATCCTTAATGCAACTCCATTGTTTTTAATAATTAAGGTGATCATAAATACTGCTACAAAGTTCCTGATATCATCTACTGCATCTGCCAGTACTGACAACACAGAAGTTATTTGAGTTTACTCTCGGGTTCTTCACATCTTAAGGTTTTATCACATGTCATCTCAAACCCTGCCCATATAACTAGTAACACTACTGGTGCAGAGTTCATGTAAATTTTATCACGATCTAATCTGCACATTTCTTGAATATGTATTGCTGTATTTATTCTCATTATGGGAATCTAAGGCTAGGGAGCATAGTGGAGGTTTTAGGAGCACAGGATTTGCTGGGTTCCTGGCAGGTACCTTCATCTCTTCTGGCTTCATGCCAGCTTGGTTCTTTGAGGCTCTGCCTCTGCTTGTTCCTTGTCCTAGACAAGTTAGGGTCTGGATCACATTGCATGCCCCAAAAACTGACTTCTGCTTGCCTTGTGCTTGGGGAGACATGTATACTGTTAGCTGGGGTTTCTGTAGCTGGTCTGGGGACTGCCCACCCGTGCATGGAAGTCTGGCTGCTCCTGGCTGGGCTCCAGTGCCCTTCAGCAATAAGTGCTGCCTGGGGCATGGCCCAGCAACACTGTGGTGGCTGCTGAAAGCTATGGGAATGCTAGGAACAGTCTCATCCAGGTCTCTACCTTCAGGCAAGGTTAAACCCCAGCCCTACCATGCAGACAAAACTTTTGAGGCCTTATTTCTTGATTGTAGGAATCTAAGGTAATGGTCTACCTGGAACTGGCAACTTCAGTGAGCAGGAAATTTTAAGTGTTCAGTGGGAGGGGGCTGCAGGTTCATGCTACAAAATTAGCTTGTCTTTCCTGTAGTCTCCTAAGGGAAAGCTCTTTGTAAGAGCATAGTGACATGGAAAGAAGAGGTTCATCCTTTGGACAAAATGAGACCTGCTCATATGAGAACTCCCAGTGTTCATAGTTCGACGTACCTCAAAATAATGGACAGTTGTCCTCTCTGTGTGTCCTCCACATGTAGGGTACTCCTACCAAGCTTTCTTGCTCTACAAATACCCATTTCTCTCTATAGAAAATTCATGATCAGGTTTGATTGTTTAGCTCTACTGAACTAAATCTCCTTCATCCTTCACATCTCTGCCCAAGTTATTCCTATTCCTTATCTCTAAATGGGACCACACCCCTTAGCAGCAATTCTCACCATAAAAGAACTCATGCTGGATATTTTTAGAAGGAATTGAGCAAGATATACTGGAAAAGGCAGGACAAGCAGCTATTACTTTTTCTACGTCTTCCCAGGACTGATTGCACTTGTTCCAGGAAAGGGCTATACATATTCACCCTGCTGACTTTGCCAAGAGCAGGCATATCTTTCCAAAGAAAGCTGGCACGGTACATACAGTCATTGAGAGAGGAACAAGCAGACCTAAGGTGTT